>NW_026894074.1:0-206516 GCF_032452875.1 Bos javanicus | reverse complement strand
GGTCTCACGAAGACATTCCAGACGTGGCCTCGTGGGTGGTTCCACATTCCGTAGGACCCCGATTTCCCGGTCCCCTCTGATAAGAACCCGATGCCCGGACACCTCTCCGAACTCCAGCCTGTGAATGAAGTCAACACGAAGGGGCAGTTTTCCCCATCGTTCGGAAAAACCCCAGGTTCCAAATACAGCTCGACAAGCGGCCTCTCTCCCCGGGGACATCTCGAGAGGCAAGCGGAGTTCCATGCCTCAACCCAAGACGAGGCCTGACTCTCCTGGCCCCAGTCTGCAGGGACCCTGCGATCGGAGTCTGAAATCAGAGGTACCCTGCGGTTCCTGCCTCAACTGGAGATGAGGCCCTCTTCCAATGCACCAAGCCCAGTGGAGTCCCGAGAGGCCCCTCCCACCTCCAGTTTCCCTGGCTTCTCAGAGCCACCATGAGAAGCCCCCTGAGGTCACCTGCACAAGTCGAGGGAACCCAGGGTTTCCTGCCTCAACCCGGGAAAGACCTCGAGAGACCTTCTTCAACACGTCTCGAGGCCAGATTCCCCTACCATGGCTCGGGAGCAATGACGCGCTCCCCCTCGCCACTCGCATGGAGACCCGACTTCCCTGGCGCCCCACGAGAGGCTCACTGACCTCGCCGTCGTACCTCGTGAGAGACCGCACACTGGGGCCGCCGCTCGAGAACAACCCCGAGATTCCCCCGTCATCGAGAGATGAGGGCCTTCGTCTCCTGCATGGCCTCGAGACCAATCTCGCGACCTCTCTCCAAACGCCTCAGGAGGCTTGACTCCCTTGAGTCCACCCAGTGAGCTCCAAGAGATACCCGTCGCGAGTCGAGAGCAGAGCGGGGTTCTTTGCTTCCACTCGAGATGAATGCCTGTCTCCCCGGGTGCGTCTGGAATGCAACCCCGAGATCCCTGTCGCCCCTGGAGAGGAACATTGGCTTCTGGACACAAGCCTAGATGAGGTCTATTGGCCCTGCAGTCACTCGAGAGCAATCCCCAGCTTTCCTTCGCAACTCGAATGGAAGACTGGACTTGCCTGGGCCAACACAAGAGGCAGCCTGACTTCCCCGTCGTAACTCGAGAATCCCGCCGTAACTCGAGAAAAACCACGTGGCTCCCCCGTCATCGCAAGATGAAGCCCTTTCCCGCCACAGCGCCTCAGGAGAAGTCCCACGTTAGGAATTGGAGGTCGAAAGGGCACTTGGCACCCTTGATGCGACCCACAAAGTTCCCCGAAATCCCGGTCTCCCTCGAGAGGAACACTGAGGTTTTCCGGCACCCCCTCCTCTGAGTCCTTTCTCCCCTCCTGATCTGGACAGGAGGGTCGACTCCCCTGCTTTGTCTGGAAGGGGTTCCCGACCTTCCGGTCGCACCTCAGGATGAGGCCGGTCTCACGAAGACATTCCAGACGTGGCCTCGTGGGTGGTTCCACATTCCGTAGGACCCCGATTTCCCGGTCCCCTCTTGATAAGAACCCGATGCCCGGACACCTCTCCGAACTCCAGCCTGTGAATGAAGTCAACACGAAGGGGCAGTTTTCCCGTGCATCGTTCGGAAAAACCCCAGGTTCCAAATACAGCTCGACAAGCGGCCTCTCTCCCCGGGGACATCTCGAGAGGCAAGCGGAGTTCCATGCCTCAACCCAAGACGAGGCCTGACTCTCCTGGCCCCAGTCTGCAGGGACCCTGCGATCGGAGTCTGAAATCAGAGGTACCCTGCGGTTCCGGCCTCAACTGGAGATGAGGCCCTCTTCCAATGCACCAAGCCCAGTGGAGTCCCGAGAGGCCCCTCCCACCTCCAGTTTCCCTGGCTTCTCAGAGCCACCATGAGAAGCCCCCTGAGGTCACCTGCACAAGTCGAGGGAACCCAGGGTTTCCTGCCTCAACCCGGGAAAGACCTCGAGAGACCTTCTTCAACACGTCTCGAGGCCAGATTCCCCTACCATGGCTCGGGAGCAGTGACGCGCTCCCCTCGCCACTCGCATGGAGACCCGACTTCCCTGGCGCCCCACGAGAGGCTCACTGACCTCGCCGTCGTACCTCGTGAGAGACCGCACACTGGGGCCGCCGCTCGAGAACAACCCCGAGATTCCCCGTCATCGAGAGATGAGGGCCTTCGTCTCCTGCATGGCCTAGCGACCAATCTCGCGACCTCTCTCCAAACGCCTCAGGAGGCTTGACTCCCTTGAGTCCACCCAGTGAGCTCCAAGAGATACCCGTCGCGATTCGAGAGCAGAGCGGGGTTCTTTGCTTCCACTCGAGATGAATGCCTGTCTCCCGGGTGCGTCTGGAATGCAACCCCGAGATCCCTGTCGCCCCTGGAGAGGAACATTGGCTTCTGGACACAAGCCTAGATGAGGTCTATTGGCCCTGCAGTCACTCGAGAGCAATCCCCAGCTTTCCTTCGCAACTCGAATGGAAGATTGGACTTGCCTGGGCCAACACAAGAGGCAGCCTGAATTCCCCGTCGTAACTCGAGAATCCCGCCGTAACTCGAGAAAAACCACGTGGCTCCCCCGTCATCGCAAGATGAAGCCCTTTCCCGCTACAGCGCCTCAGGAGAAGTCCCACGTTAGGAATTGGAGGTCGAAAGGGCACTTGGCACCCTTGATGCGACCCACAAAGTTCCCCGAAATCCCGGTCTCCCTCGAGAGGAACACTGAGGTTTTCCGGCACCCCCTCCTCTGAGCCCTTTCTCCCCTCCTGATCTGGACAGGAGGGTCGACTCCCTGCTTTGTCTGGAAGGGGTTCCCGACCTTCCGGTCGCACCTCAGGATGAGGCCGGTCTCACGAAGACATTCCAGACGTGGCCTCGTGGGTGGTTCCACATTCCGTAGGACCCCGATTTCCCGGTCCCCTCTTGATAAGAACCCGATGCCCGGACACCTCTCCGAACTCCAGCCTGTGAATGCAGTCAACACGAAGGGGCAGTTTTCCCGTGCATCGTTCGGAAAAAACCCCAGGTTCCAAATACAGCTCGACAAGCGGCCTCTCTCCCCGGGGACATCTCGAGAGGCAAGCGGAGTTCCATGCCTCAACCCAAGACGAGGCCTGACTCTCCTGGCCCCAGTCTGCAGGGACCCTGCGATCGGAGTCTGAAATCAGAGGTACCCTGCGGTTCCGGCCTCAACTGGAGATGAGGCCCTCTTCCAATGCACCAAGCCCAGTGGGGTCCCGAGAGGCCCCTCCCACCTCCAGTTTCCCTGGCTTCTCAGAGCCACCATGAGGAGCCCCCTGAGGTCACCTGCACAAGTCGAGGGAACCCAGGGTTTCCTGCCTCAACCCGGGAAAGACCTCGAGAGACCTTCTTCAACACGTCTCGAGGCCAGATTCCCCTACCATGGCTCGGGAGCAGTGACGCGCTCCCCTCGCCACTCGCATGGAGACCCGACTTCCCTGGCGCCCCACGAGAGGCTCACTGACCTCGCCGTCGTACCTCGTGAGAAACCGCACACTGGGGTCGCCGCTCGAGAACAACCCCGAGATTCCCCCGTCATCGAGAGATGAGGGCCTTCGTCTCCTGCATGGCCTATCGACGAATCTCGCGACCTCTCTCCAAACGCCTCAGGAGGCTTGACTCCCTTGAGTCCACCCAGTGAGCTCCAAGAGATACCCGTCGCGATTCGAGAGCAGAGCGGGGTTCTTTGCTTCCACTCGAGATGAATGCCTGTCTCCCCGGTGCGTCTGGAATGCAACCCCGAGATCCCTGTCGCCCCTGGAGAGGAACATTGGCTTCTGGACACAAGCCTAGATGAGGTCTATTGGCCCTGCAGTCACTCGAGAGCAATCCCCAGCTTTCCTTCGCAACTCGAATGGAAGATTGGACTTGCCTGGGCCAACACAAGAGGCAGCCTGAATTCCCCGTCGTAACTCGAGAATCCCGCCGTAACTCGAGAAAAACCACGTGGCTCCCCCGTCATCGCAAGATGAAGCCCTTTCCCGCTACAGCGCCTCAGGCGAAGTCCCACGTTAGGAATTGGAGGTCGAAAGGGCACTTGGCACCCTTGATGCGACCCACAAAGTTCCCCGAAATCCCGGTCTCCCTCGAGAGGAACACTGAGGTTTTCCGGGACCCCCTCCTCTGAGCCCTCTCTCCCCTCCTGATCTGGACAGGAGGGTCGACTCCCCTGCTTCGTCTGGAAGGGGTTCCCGACCTTCCGGTCGCACCTCAGGATGAGGCCGGTCTCACGAAGACATTCCAGACGTGGCCTCGTGGGTGGTTCCACATTCCGTAGGACCCCGATTTCCCGGTCCCCTCTTGATAAGAACCCGATGCGCGGACACCTCTCCGAACTCCAGCCTGTGAATGAAGTCAGCACGAAGGGGCAGTTTTCCCGTGCATCGTTCGGAAAAAACCCCAGGTTCCAAATACAGCTCGACAAGCGGCCTCTCTCCCCGGGGACATCTCGAGAGGCAAGCGGAGTTCCATGCCTCAACCCAAGACGAGGCCTGACTCTCCTGTCCCCAGTCTGCAGGGACCCTGCGATCGGAGTCTGAAATCAGAGGTACCCTGCGGCTCCTGCCTCAACTGGAGATGAGGCCCTCTTCCAATGCACCAAACCCAGTGGAGTCCCGAGAGGCCCCTCCCACCTCCAGTTTCCCTGGCTTCTCAGAGCCACCATGAGAAGCCCCCTGAGGTCACCTGCACAAGTCGAGGGAACCCAGGGTTTCCTGCCTCAACCCGGGAAAGACCTCGAGAGACCTTCTTCAACACGTCTCGAGGCCAGATTCCCCTACCATGGCTCGGGAGCAGTGACGCGCTCCCCCTCGCCACTCGCATGGAGACC
Source organism: Bos javanicus (assembly GCF_032452875.1). Taxonomy (NCBI): domain Eukaryota; kingdom Metazoa; phylum Chordata; class Mammalia; order Artiodactyla; family Bovidae; genus Bos; species Bos javanicus. Next base: position 201,722 of record NW_026894074.1, on the reverse strand, counting down.
CGACTTCCCTGGCGCCCCACGAGAGGCTCACTGACCTCGCCGTCGTACCTCGTGAGAGACCGCACACTGGGGCCGCCGCTCGAGAACAACCCCGAGATTCCCCCGTCATCGAGAGATGAGGGCCTTCGTCTCCTGCATGGCCTAGCGACCAATCTCGCGACCTCTCTCCAAACGCCTCAGGAGGCTTGACTCCCTTGAGTCCACCCAGTGAGCTCCAAGAGATACCCGTCGCGATTCGAGAGCAGAGCGGGGTTCTTTGCTTCCACTCGAGATGAATGCCTGTCTCCCGGGTGCGTCTGGAATGCAACCCCGAGATCCCTGTCGCCCCTGGAGAGGAACATTGGCTTCTGGACACAAGCCTAGATGAGGTCTATTGGCCCTGCAGTCACTCGAGAGCAATCCCCAGCTGTCCTTCGCAACTCGAATGGAAGATTGGACTTGCCTGGGCCAACACAAGAGGCAGCCTGAATTCCCCGTCGTAACTCGAGAATCCCGCCGTAACTCGAGAAAAACCACGTGGCTCCCCCGTCATCGCAAGATGAAGCCCTTTCCCGCTACAGCGCCTCAGGAGAAGTCCCACGTTAGGAATTGGAGGTCGAAAGGGCACTTGGCAGCCTTGATGCGACCCACAAAGTTCCCCGAAATCCCGGTCTCCCTCGAGAGGAACACTGAGGTTTTCCGGCACCCCCTCCTCTGAGCCCTTTCTCCCCTCCTGATCTGGACAGGAGGGTCGACTCCCCTGCTTTGTCCGGAAGGGGTTCCCGACCTTCCGGTCGCACCTCAGGATGAGGCCGGTCTCACGAAGACATTCCAGACGTGGCCTCGTGGGTGGTTCCACATTCCGTAGGACCCCGATTTCCCGGTCCCCTCTTGATAAGAACCCGATGCCCGGACACCTCTCCGAACTCCAGCCTGTGAATGAAGTCAACACGAAGGGGCAGTTTTCCCGTGCATCGTTCGGAAAAACCCCAGGTTCCAAATACAGCTCGACAAGCGGCCTCTCTCCCCGGGGACATCTCGAGAGGCAAGCGGAGTTCCATGCCGCAACCCAAGACGAGGCCTGACTCTCCTGGCCCCAGTCTGCAGGGACCCTGCGATCGGAGTCTGAAATCAGAGGTACCCTGCGGTTCCGGCCTCAACTGGAGATGAGGCCCTCTTCCAATGCACCAAACCCAGTGGAGTCCCGAGAGGCCCCTCCCACCTCCAGTTTCCCTGGCTTCTCAGAGCCACCATGAGAAGCCCCCTGAGGTCACCTGCACAAGTCGAGGGAACCCAGGGTTTCGTGCCTCAACCCGGGAAAGACCTCGAGAGACCTTCTTCAACACGTCTCGAGGCCAGATTCCCCTACCATGGCTCGGGAGCAATGACGCGCTCCCCCTCGCCACTCGCATGGAGACCCGACTTCCCTGGCGCCCCACGAGAGGCTCACTGACCTCGCCGTCGTACCTCGTGAGAGACCGCACACTGGGGCCGCCGCTCGAGAACAACCCCGAGATTCCCCCGTCATCGAGAGATGAGGGCCTTCGTCTCCTGCATGGCCTAGCGACCAATCTCGCGACCTCTCTCCAAACGCCTCAGGAGGCTGGACTCCCTTGAGTCCACCCAGTGAGCTCCAAGAGATACCCGTCGCGATTCGAGAGCAGAGCGGGGTTCTTGGCTTCCACTCGAGATGAATGCCTGTCTCCCCGGTGCGTCTGGAATGCAACCCCGAGATCCCTGTCGCCCCTGGAGAGGAACATTGGCTTCTGGACACAAGCCTAGATGAGGTCTATTGGCCCTGCAGTCACTCGAGAGCAATCCCCAGCTGTCCTTCGCAACTCGAATGGAAGATTGGACTTGCCTGGGCCAACACAAGAGGCAGCCTGAATTCCCCGTCGTAACTCGAGAATCCCGCCGTAACTCGAGAAAAACCACGTGGCTCCCCCGTCATCGCAAGATGAAGCCCTTTCCCGCTACAGCGCCTCCGGAGAAGTCCCACGTTAGGAATTGGAGGTCGAAAGGGCACTTGGCACCCTTGATGCGACCCACAAAGTTCCCCGAAATCCCGGTCTCCCTCGAGAGGAACACTGAGGTTTTCCGGCACCCCCTCCTCTGAGCCCTTTCTCCCCTCCTGATCTGGACAGGAGGGTCGACTCCCCTGCTTTGTCCGGAAGGGGTTCCCGACCTTCCGGTCGCACCTCAGGATGAGGCCGGTCTCACGAAGACATTCCAGACGTGGCCTCGTGGGTGGTTCCACATTCCGTAGGACCCCGATTTCCCGGTCCCCTCTTGATAAGAACCCGATGCCCGGACACCTCTCCGAACTCCAGCCTGTGAATGAAGTCAACACGAAGGGGCAGTTTTCCCGTGCATCGTTCGGAAAAAACCCCAGGTTCCAAATACAGCTCGACAAGCGGCCTCTCTCCCCGGGGACATCTCGAGAGGCAAGCGGAGTTCCATGCCTCAACCCAAGACGAGGCCTGACTCTCCTGGCCCCAGTCTGCAGGGACCCTGCGATCGGAGTCTGAAATCAGAGGTACCCTGCGGTTCCGGCCTCAACTGGAGATGAGGCCCTCTTCCAATGCACCAAACCCAGTGGAGTCCCGAGAGGCCCCTCCCACCTCCAGTTTCCCTGGCTTCTCAGAGCCACCATGAGAAGCCCCCTGAGGTCACCTGCACAAGTCGAGGGAACCCAGGGTTTCGTGCCTCAACCCGGGAAAGACCTCGAGAGACCTTCTTCAACACGTCTCGAGGCCAGATTCCCCTAACATGGCTCGGGAGCAGTGACGCGCTCCCCTCGCCACTCGCATGGAGACCCGACTTCCCTGGCGCCCCACAAAAGGCTCACTGACCTCGCCGTCGTACCTCGTGAGAGACCGCACACTGGGGCCGCCGCTCGAGAACAACCCCGAGATTCCCCCGTCATCGAGAGATGAGGGCCTTCGTCTCCTGCATGGCCTAGCGACCAATCTCGCGACCTCTCTCCAAACGCCTCAGGAGGCTTGACTCCCTTGAGTCCACCCAGTGAGCTCCAAGAGATACCCGTCGCGATTCGAGAGCAGAGCGGGGTTCTTTGCTTCCACTCGAGATGAATGCCTGTCTCCCCGGGTGCGTCTGGAATGCAACCCCGAGATCCCTGTCGCCCCTGGAGAGGAACATTGGCTTCTGGACACAAGCCTAGATGAGGTCTATTGGCCCTGCAGTCACTCGGGAGCAATCCCCAGCTTTCCTTCGCAACTCGAATGGAAGATTGGACTTGCCTGGGCCAACACAAGAGGCAGCCTGAATTCCCCGTCGTAACTCGAGAATCCCGCCGTAACTCGAGAAAAACCACGTGGCTCCCCCGTCATCGCAAGATGAAGCCCTTTCCCGCTACAGCGCCTCAGGAGAAGTCCCACGTTAGGAATTGGAGGTCGAAAGGGCACTTGGCACCCTTGATGCGACCCACAAAGTTCCCCGAAATCCCGGTCTCCCTCGAGAGGAACACTGAGGTTTTCCGGCACCCCTCCTCTGAGCCCTTTCTCCCCTCCTGATCTGGACAGGAGGGTCGACTCCCCTGCTTTGTCTGGAAGGGGTTCCCGACCTTCCGGTCGCACCTCAGGATGAGGCCGGTCTCACGAAGACATTCCAGACGTGGCCTCGTGGGTGGTTCCACATTCCGTAGGACCCCGACTTCCCGGTCCCCTCTTGATAAGAACCCGATGCCCGGACACCTCTCCGAACTCCAGCCTGTGAATGGAGTCAACACGAAGGGGCAGTTTTCCCGTGCATCGTTCGGAAAAAACCCCAGGTTCCAAATACAGCTCGACAAGCGGCCTCTCTCCCCGGGGACATCTCGAGAGGCAAGCGGAGTTCCATGCCTCAACCCAAGACGAGGCCTGACTCTCCTGTCCCCAGTCTGCAGGGACCCTGCGATCGGAGTCTGAAATCAGAGGTACCCTGCGGTTCCGGCCTCAACTGGAGATGAGGCCCTCTTCCAATGCACCAAACCCAGTGGAGTCCCGAGAGGCCCCTCCCATCTCCAGTTTCCCTGGCTTCTCAGAGCCACCATGAGAAGCCCCCTGAGGTCACCTGCACAAGTCGAGGGAACCCAGGGTTTCCTGCCTCAACCCGGGAAAGACCTCGAGAGACCTTCTTCAACACGTCTCGAGGCCAGATTCCCCTACCATGGCTCGGGAGCAGTGACGCGCTCCCCTCGCCACTCGCATGGAGACCCGACTTCCCTGGCGCCCCACGAGAGGCTCACTGACCTCGCCGTCGTACCTCGTGAGAGACCGCACACTGGGGCCGCCGCTCGAGAACAACCCCGAGATTCCCCCGTCATCGAGAGATGAGGGCCTTCGTCTCCTGCATGGCCTAGCGACCAATCTCGCGACCTCTCTCCAAACGCCTCAGGAGGCTTGACTCCCTTGAGTCCACCCAGTGAGCTCCAAGAGATACCCGTCGCGATTCGAGAGCAGAGCGGGGTTCTTTGCTTCCACTCGAGATGAATGCCTGTCTCCCCGGGTGCGTCTGGAATGCAACCCCGAGATCCCTGTCGCCCCTGGAGAGGAACATTGGCTTCTGGACACAAGCCTAGATGAGGTCTATGGGCCCTGCAGTCACTCGAGAGCAATCCCCAGCTTTCCTCCGCAACTCGAATGGAAGATTGGACTTGCCTGGGCCAACACAAGAGGCAGCCTGAATTCCCCGTCGTAACTCGAGAATCCCGCCGTAACTCGAGAAAAACCCCGTGGCTCCCCCGTCATCGCAAGATGAAGCCCTTCCCGCTACAGCGCCTCAGGAGAAGTCCCACGTTAGGAATTGGAGGTCGAAAGGGCACTTGGCACCCTTGATGCGACCCACAAAGTTCCCCGAAATCCCGGTCTCCCTTGAGAGGAACACTGAGTTTTTCCGGCACCCCCTCCTCTGAGCCCTCTCTCCCCTCCTGATCTGGACAGGAGGGTCGACTCCCCTGCTTTGTCTGGAAGGGGTTCCCGACCTTCCGGTCGCACCTCAGGATGAAGCCGGTCTCACGAAGACATTCCAGACGTGGCCTCGTGGGCGGTTCCACATTCCGTAGGACCCCGATTTCCCGGTCCCCTCTTGATAAGAACCCGATGCCCGGACACCTCTCCGAACTCCAGCCTGTGAATGAAGTCAACACGAAGGGGCAGTTTTCCCGTGCATCGTTCGGAAAAAACCCCAGGTTCCAAATACAGCTCGACAAGCGGCCTCTCTCCCGGGGACATCTCGAGAGGCAAGCGGAGTTCCATGCCTCAACCCAAGACGAGGCCTGACTCTCCTGGCCCCAGTCTGCAGGGACCCTGCGATCGGAGTCTGAAATCAGAGGTACCCTGCGGTTCCGGCCTCAACTGGAGATGAGGCCCTCTTCCAATGCACCAAACCCAGTGGAGTCCCGAGAGGCCCCTCCCACCTCCAGTTTCCCTGGCTTCTCAGAGCCACCATGAGAAGCCCCCTGAGGTCACCTGCACAAGTCGAGGGAACCCAGGGTTTCCTGCCTCAACCCGGGAAAGACCTCGAGAGACCTTCTTCAACACGTCTCGAGTCCAGATTCCCCTACCATGGCTCGGGAGCAATGACGCTCCTCCCTCGCCACTCGCATGGAGACCCGACTTCCCTGGCGCCCCACGAGAGGCTCACTGACCTCGCCGTCGTACCTCGTGAGAAACCGCACACTGGGGCCGCCGCTCGAGAACAACCCCGAGATTCCCCCGTCATCGAGAGATGAGGGCCTTCGTCTCCTGCATGGCCTAGCGACCAATCTCGCGACCTCTCTCCAAACGCCTCAGGAGGCTTGACTCCCTTGAGTCCACCCAGTGAGCTCCAAGAGATACCCGTCGCGATTCGAGAGCAGAGCGGGGTTCTTTGCTTCCACTCGAGATGAATGCCTGTCTCCCCGGGTGCGTCTGGAATGCAACCCCGAGATCCCTGTCGCCCCTGGAGAGGAACATTGGCTTCTGGACACAAGCCTAGATGAGGTCTATTGGCCCTGCAGTCACTCGAGAGCAATCCCCAGCTTTCCTTCGCAACTCGAATGGAAGATTGGACTTGCCTGGGCCAACACAAGAGGCAGCCTGAATTCCCCGTCGTAACTCGAGAATCCCGCCGTAACTCGAGAAAAACCACGTGGCTCCCCCGTCATCGCAAGATGAAGCCCTTTCCCGCTACAGCGCCTCAGGAGAAGTCCCACGTTAGGAATTGGAGGTCGAAAGGGCACTTGGCACCCTTGAGGCGACCCACAAAGTTCCCCGAAATCCCGGTCTCCCTCGAGAGGAACACTGAGGTTTTCCGGCACCCCCTCCTCTGAGCCCTTTCTCCCCTCCTGATCTGGACAGGAGGGTCGACTCCCCTGCTTTGTCCGGAAGGGGTTCCCGACCTTCCGGTCGCACCTCAGGATGAGGCCGGTCTCACGAAGACATTCCAGACGTGGCCTCGTGGGTGGTTCCACATTCCGTAGGACCCCGATTTCCCGGTCCCCTCTTGATAAGAACCCGATGCCCGGACACCTCTCCGAACTCCACCCTGTGAATGAAGTCAACACGAAGGGGCAGTTTTCCCGTGCATCGTTCGGAAAAACCCCAGGTTCCAAATACAGCTCGACAAGCGGCCTCTCTCCCCGGGGACATCTCGAGAGGCAAGCGGAGTTCCATGCCTCAACCCAAGACGAGGCCTGACTCTCCTGGCCCCAGTCTGCAGGGACCCTGCGATCGGAGTCTGAAATCAGAGGTACCCTGCGGTTCCTGCCTCAACTGGAGATGAGGCCCTCTTCCAATGCACCAAGCCCAGTGGAGTCCCGAGAGGCCCCTCCCACCTCCAGTTTCCCTGGCTTCTCAGAGCCACCATGAGAAGCCCCCTGAGGTCACCTGCACAAGTCGAGGGAACCCAGGGTTTCCTGCCTCAACCCGGGAAAGACCTCGAGAGACCTTCTTCAACACGTCTCGAGGCCAGATTCCCCTACCATGGCTCGGGAGCAATGACGCGCTCCCCCTCGCCACTCGCATGGAGACCCGACTTCCCTGGCGCCCCACGAGAGGCTCACTGACCTCGCCGTCGTACCTCGTGAGAGACCGCACACTGGGGCCGCCGCTCGAGAACAACCCCGAGATTCCCCCGTCATCGAGAGATGAGGGCCTTCGTCTCCTGCATGGCCTAGCGACCAATCTCGCGACCTCTCTCCAAACGCCTCAGGAGGCTTGACTCCCTTGAGTCCACCCAGTGAGCTCCAAGAGATACCCGTCGCGATTCGAGAGCAGAGCGGGGTTCTTTGCTTCCACTCGAGATGAATGCCTGTCTCCCCGGGTGCGTCTGGAATGCAACCCCGAGATCCCTGTCGCCCCTGGAGAGGAACATTGGCTTCTGGACACAAGCCTAGATGAGGTCTATTGGCCCTGCAGTCACTCGAGAGCAATCCCCAGCTTTCCTTCGCAACTCGAATGGAAGATTGGACTTGCCTGGGCCAACACAAGAGGCAGCCTGAATTCCCCGTCGTAACTCGAGAATCCCGCCGTAACTCGAGAAAAACCACGTGGCTCCCCCGTCATCGCAAGATGAAGCCCTTCCCGCTACAGCGCCTCAGGAGAAGTCCCACGTTAGGAATTGGAGGTCGAAAGGGCACTTGGCAGCCTTGATGCGACCCACAAAGTTCCCCGAAATCCCGGTCTCCCTCGAGAGGAACACTGAGGTTTTCCGGCACCCCTCCTCTGAGCCCTTTCTCCCCTCCTGATCTGGACAGGAGGGTCGACTCCCTGCTTTGTCTGGAAGGGGTTCCCGACCTTCCGGTCGCACCTCAGGATGAGGCCGGTCTCACGAAGACATTCTAGACGTGGCCTCGTGGGTGGTTCCACATTCCGTAGGACCCCGATTTCCCGGTCCCCTCTTGATAAGAACCCGATGCCCGGACACCTCTCCGAACTCCAGCCTGTGAATGAAGTCAACACGAAGGGGCAGTTTTCCCGTGCATCGTTCGGAAAAACCCCAGGTTCCAAATACAGCTCGACAAGCGGCCTCTCTCCCCGGGGACATCTCGAGAGGCAAGCGGAGTTCCATGCCTCAACCCAAGACGAGGCCTGACTCTCCTGGCCCCAGTCTGCAGGGACCCTGCGATCGGAGTCTGAAATCAGAGGTACCCTGCGGTTCCGGCCTCAACTGGAGATGAGGCCCTCTTCCAATGCACCAAGCCCAGTGGAGTCCCGAGAGGCCCCTCCCACCTCCAGTTTCCCTGGCTTCTCAGAGCCACCATGAGAAGCCCCCTGAGGTCACCTGCACAAGTCGAGGGAACCCAGGGTTTCCTGCCTCAACCCGGGAAAGACCTCGAGAGACCTTCTTCAACACGTCTCGAGGCCAGATTCCCCTACCATGGCTCGGGAGCAATGACGCGCCCCCTCGCCACTCGCATGGAGACCCGACTTCCCTGGCGCCCCACGAGAGGCTCACTGACCTCGCCGTCGTACCTCGTGAGAAACCGCACACTGGGGCCGCCGCTCGAGAACAACCCCGAGATTCCCCCGTCATCGAGAGATGAGGGCCTTCGTCTCCTGCATGGCCTAGCGACCAATCTCGCGACCTCTCTCCAAACGCCTCAGGAGGCTTGACTCCCTTGAGTCCACCCAGTGAGCTCCAAGAGATACCCGTCGCGATTCGAGAGCAGAGCGGGGTTCTTTGCTTCCACTCGAGATGAATGCCTGTCTCCCCGGGTGCGTCTGGAATGCAACCCCGAGATCCCTGTCGCCCCTGGAGAGGAACATTGGCTTCTGGACACAAGCCTAGATGAGGTCTATTGGCCCTGCAGTCACTCGAGAGCAATCCCCAGCTGTCCTTCGCAACTCGAATGGAAGATTGGACTTGCCTGGGCCAACACAAGAGGCAGCCTGAACTCCCCGTCGTAACTCGAGAATCCCGCCGTAACTCGAGAAAAACCACGTGGCTCCCCCGTCATCGCAAGATGAAGCCCTTTCCCGCTACAGCGCCTCAGGAGAAGTCCCACGTGAGGAATTGGAGGTCGAAAGGGCACTTGGCACCCTTGATGCGACCCACAAAGTTCCCCGGAATCCCGGTCTCCCTCGAGAGGAACACTGAGGTTTTCCGGCACCCCCTCCTCTGAGCCCTTTCTCCCCTCCTGATCTGGACAGGAGGGTCGACTCCCCTGCTTTGTCCGGAAGGGGTTCCCGACCTTCCGGTCGCACCTCAGGATGAGGCCGGTCTCACGAAGACATTCCAGACGTGGCCTCGTGGGTGGTTCCACATTCCGTAGGACCCCGATTTCCCGGTCCCCTCTTGATAAGAACCCGATGCCCGGACACCTCTCCGAACTCCAGCCTGTGAATGAAGTCAACACGAAGGGGCAGTTTTCCCGTGCATCGTTCGGAAAAAACCCCAGGTTCCAAATACAGCTCGACAAGCGGCCTCTCTCCCCGGGGACATCTCGAGAGGCAAGCGGAGTTCCATGCCTCAACCCAAGACGAGGCCTGACTCTCCTGGCCCCAGTCTGCAGGGACCCTGCGATCGGAGTCTGAAATCAGAGGTACCCTGCGGTTCCGGCCTCAACTGGAGATGAGGCCCTCTTCCAATGCACCAAGCCCAGTGGAGTCCCGAGAGGCCCCTCCCACCTCCAGTTTCCCTGGCTTCTCAGAGCCACCATGAGAAGCCCCCTGAGGTCACCTGCACAAGTCGAGGGAACCCAGGCTTTCCTGCCTCAACCCGGGAAAGACCTCGAGAGACCTTCTTCAACACGTCTCGAGGCCAGATTCCCCTACCATGGCTCGGGAGCAGTGACGCGCTCCCCCTCGCCACTCGCATGGAGACCCGACTTCCCTGGCGCCCCACGAGAGGCTCACTGACCCCGCCGTCGTACCTCGTGAGAAACCGCACACTGGGGCCGCCGCTCGAGAACAACCCCGAGATTCCCCCGTCATCGAGAGATGAGGGCCTTCGTCTCCTGCATGGCCTAGCGACCAATCTCGCGACCTCTCTCCAAACGCCTCAGGAGGCTTGACTCCCTTGAGTCCACCCAGTGAGCTCCAAGAGATACCCGTCGCGATTCGAGAGCAGAGCGGGGTTCTTTGCTTCCACTCGAGATGAATGCCTGTCTCCCCGGGTGCGTCTGGAATGCAACCCCGAGATCCCTGTCGCCCCTGGAGAGGAACATTGGCTTCTGGACACAAGCCTAGATGAGGTCCATTGGCCCTGCAGTCACTCGAGAGCAATCCCCAGCTTTCCTTCGCAACTCGAATGGAAGATTGGACCTGCCTGGGCCAACACAAGAGGCAGCCTGAATTCCCCGTCGTAACTCGAGAATCCCGCCGTAACTCGAGAAAAACCACGTGGCTCCCCCGTCATCGCAAGATGAAGCCCTTCCCGCTACAGCGTCTCAGGAGAAGTCCCACGTTAGGAATTGGAGGTCGAAAGGGCACTTGGCACCCTTGATGCGACCCACAAAGTTCCCCGAAATCCCGGTCTCCCTCGAGAGGAACACTGAGGTTTTCCGGCACCCCCTCCTCTGAGCCCTTTCTCCCCTCCTGATCTGGACAGGAGGGTCGACTCCCCTGCTTTGTCTGGAAGGGGTTCCCGACCTTCCGGTCGCACCTCAGGATGAGGCCGGTCTCACGAAGACATTCCAGACGTGGCCTCGTGGGTGGTTCCACATTCCGTAGGACCCCGATTTCCCGGTCCCCTCTTGATAAGAACCCGATGCCCGGACACCTCTCCGAACTCCAGCCTGTGAATGAAGTCAACACGAAGGGGCAGTTTTCCCGTGCATCGTTCGGAAAAACCCCAGGTTCCAAATACAGCTCGACAAGCGGCCTCTCTCCCCGGGGACATCTCGAGAGGCAAGCGGAGTTCCATGCCTCAACCCAAGACGAGGCCTGACTCTCCTGTCCCCAGTCTGCAGGGACCCTGCGATCGGAGTCTGAAATCAGAGGTACCCTGCGGTTCCTGCCTCAACTGGAGATGAGGCCCTCTTCCAATGCACCAAGCCCAGTGGAGTCCCGAGAGGCCCCTCCCACCTCCAGTTTCCCTGGCTTCTCAGAGCCACCATGAGAAGCCCCCTGAGGTCACCTGCACAAGTCGAGGGAACCCAGGGTTTCCTGCCTCAACCCGGGAAAGACCTCGAGAGACCTTCTTCAACACGTCTCGAGGCCAGATTCCCCTACCATGGCTCGGGAGCAATGACGCGCTCCCCCTCGCCACTCGCATGGAGACCCGACTTCCCTGGCGCCCCACGAGAGGCTCACTGACCTCGCCGTCGTACCTCGTGAGAGACCGCACACTGGGGCCGCCGCTCGAGAACAACCCCGAGATTCCCCCGTCATCGAGAGATGAGGGCCTTCGTCTCCTGCATGGCCTAGCGACCAATCTCGCGACCTCTCTCCAAACGCCTCAGGAGGCTTGACTCCCTTGAGTCCACCCAGTGAGCTCCAAGAGATACCCGTCGCGATTCGAGAGCAGAGCGGGGTTCTTTGCTTCCACTCGAGATGAATGCCTGTCTCCCCGGGTGCGTCTGGAATGCAACCCCGAGATCCCTGTCGCCCCTGGAGAGGAACATTGGCTTCTGGACACAAGCCTAGATGAGGTCTATTGGCCCTGCAGTCACTCGAGAGCAATCCCCAGCTTTCCTTCGCAACTCGAATGGAAGATTGGACTTGCCTGGGCCAACACAAGAGGCAGCCTGAATTCCCCGTCGTAACTCGAGAATCCCGCCGTAACTCGAGAAAAACCACGTGGCTCCCCCGTCATCGCAAGATGAAGCCCTTTCCCGCTACAGCGCCTCAGGAGAAGTCCCACGTTAGGAATTGGAGGTCGAAAGGGCACTTGGCACCCTTGATGCGACCCACAAAGTTCCCCGAAATCCCGGTCTCCCTCGAGAGGAACACTGAGGTTTTCCGGCACCCCCTCCTCTGAGCCCTTTCTCCCCTCCTGATCTGGACAGGAGGGTCGACTCCCCTGCTTTGTCCGGAAGGGGTTCCCGACCTTCCGGTCGCACCTCAGGATGAGGCCGGTCTCACGAAGACATTCCAGACGTGGCCTCGTGGGTGGTTCCACATTCCGTAGGACCCCGATTTCCCGGTCCCCTCTTGATAAGAACCCGATGCCCGGACACCTCTCCGAACTCCAGCCTGTGAATGAAGTCAACACGAAGGGGCAGTTTTCCCGTGCATCGTTCGGAAAAAACCCCAGGTTCCAAATACAGCTCGACAAGCGGCCTCTCTCCCCGGGGACATCTCGAGAGGCAAGCGGAGTTCCATGCCTCAACCCAAGACGAGGCCTGACTCTCCTGTCCCCAGTCTGCAGGGACCCTGCTATCGGAGTCTGAAATCAGAGGTACCCTGCGGTTCCTGCCTCAACTGGAGATGAGGCCCTCTTCCAATGCACCAAGCCCAGTGGAGTCCCGAGAGGCCCCTCCCACCTCCAGTTTCCTTGGCTTCTCAGAGCCACCATGAGAAGCCCACTGAGGTCACCTGCACAAGTCGAGGGAACCCAGGGTTTCCTGCCTCAACCCGGGAAAGACCTCGAGAGACCTTCTTCAACACGTCTCGAGGCCAGATTCCCCTACCATGGCTCGGGAGCAATGACGCGCTCCCCTCGCCACTCGCATGGAGACCCGACTTCCCTGGCGCCCCACGAGAGGCTCACTGACCTCGCCGTCGTACCTCGTGAGAAACCGCACACTGGGGCCGCCGCTCGAGAACAACCCCGAGATTCCCCCGTCATCGAGAGATGAGGGCCTTCGTCTCCTGCATGGCCTAGCGACCAATCTCGCGACCTCTCTCCAAACGCCTCAGGAGGCTTGACTCCCTTGAGTCCACCCAGTGAGCTCCAAGAGATACCTGTCGCGATTCGAGAGCAGAGCGGGGTTCTTTGCTTCCACTCGAGATGAATGCCTGTCTCCCCGGCTGCGTCTGGAATGCAACCCCGAGATCCCTGTCGCCCCTGGAGAGGAACATTGGCTTCTGGACACAAGCCTAGATGAGGTCTATTGGCCCTGCAGTCACTCGAGAGCAATCCCCAGCTTTCCTTCGCAACTCGAATGGAAGATTGGACTTGCCTGGGCCAACACAAGAGGCAGCCTGAATTCCCCGTCGTAACTCGAGAATCCCGCCGTAACTCGAGAAAAACCACGTGGCTCCCCCGTCATCGCAAGATGAAGCCCTTTCCCGCTACAGCGCCTCAGGAGATGTCCCACGTTAGGAATTGGAGGTCGAAAGGGCACTTGGCACCCTTGATGCGACCCACAAAGTTCCCCGAAATCCCGGTCTCCCTCGAGAGGAACACTGAGGTTTTCCGGCACCCCCTCCTCTGAGCCCTTTCTCCCCTCCTGATCTGGACAGGAGGGTCGACTCCCCTGCTTTGTCTGGAAGGGGTTCCCGACCTTCCGGTCGCACCTCAGGATGAGGCCGGTCTCACGAAGACATTCCAGACGTGGCCTCGTGGGTGGTTCCACATTCCGTAGGACCCCGATTTCCCGGTCCCCTCTTGATAAGAACCCGATGCCCGGACACCTCTCCGAACTCCAGCCTGTGAATGGAGTCAACACGAAGGGGCAGTTTTCCCGTGCATCGTTTGGAAAAAACCCCAGGTTCCAAATACAGCTCGACAAGCGGCCTCTCTCCCCGGGGACATCTCGAGAGGCAAGCGGAGTTCCATGCCTCGACCCAAGACGAGGCCTGACTCTCCTGTCCCCAGTCTGCAGGGACCCTGCGATCAGAGTCTGAAATCAGAGGTACCCTGCGGTTTCGGCCTCAACTGGAGATGAGGCCCTCTTCCAATGCACCAAGCCCAGTGGAGTCCCGAGAGGCCCCTCCCACCTCCAGTTTCCCTGGCTTCTCAGAGCCACCATGAGAAGCCCCCTGAGGTCACCTGCACAAGTCGAGGGAACCCAGGGTTTCCTGCCTCAACCCGGGAAAGACCTCGAGAGACCTTCTTCAACACGTCTCGAGGCCAGATTCCCCTACCATGGCTCGGGAGCAGTGACGCGCTCCCCCTCGCCACTCGCATGGAGACCCGACTTCCCTGGCGCCCCACGAGAGGCTCACTGACCTCGCCGTCGTACCTCGTGAGAGACCGCACACTGGGGCCGCCGCTCGAGAACAACCCCGAGATTCCCCCGTCATCGAGAGATGAGGGCCTTCGTCTCCTGCATGGCCCAGCGACCAATCTCGCGACCTCTCTCCAAACGCCTCAGGAGGCTTGACTCCCTTGAGTCCACCCAGTGAGCTCCAAGAGATACCCGTCGCGATTCGAGAGCAGAGCGGGGTTCTTTGCTTCCACTCGAGATGAATGCCTGTCTCCCCGGGTGCGTCTGGAATGCAACCCCGAGATCCCTGTCGCCCCTGGAGAGGAACATTGGCTTCTGGACACAAGCCTAGATGAGGTCTATTGGCCCTGCAGTCACTCGAGAGCAATCCCCAGCTTTCCTTCGCAACTCGAATGGAAGATTGGACTTGCCTGGGCCAACACAAGAGGCAGCCTGAATTCCCCGTCGTAACTCGAGAATCCCGCCGTAACTCGAGAAAAACCACGTGGCTCCCCCGTCATCGCAAGATGAAGCCCTTTCCCGCTACAGCGCCTCAGGAGAAGTCCCACGTTAGGAATTGGAGGTCGAAAGGGCACTTGGCACCCTTGATGCGACCCACAAAGTTCCCCGAAATCCCGGTCTCCCTCGAGAGGAACACTGAGGTTTTCCGGCACCCCCTCCTCTGAGCCCTTTCTCCCCTCCTGATCTGGACAGGAGGGTCGACTCCCCTGCTTTGTCTGGAAGGGGTTCCCGACCTTCCGGTCGCACCTCAGGATAAGGCCGGTCTCACGAAGACATTCCAGACGTGGCCTCGTGGGTGGTTCCACATTCCGTAGGACCCCGATTTCCCGGTCCCCTCTTGATAAGAACCCGATGCCCGGACACCTCTCCGAACTCCAGCCTGTGAATGAAGTCAACACGAAGGGGCAGTTTTCCCGTGCATCGTTCGGAAAAACCCCAGGTTCCAAATACAGCTCGACAAGCGGCCTCTCTCCCCGGGGACATCTCGAGAGGCAAGCGGAGTTCCATGCCTCAACCCAAGACGAGGCCTGACTCTCCTGGCCCCAGTCTGCAGGGACCCTGCGATCGGAGTCTGAAATCAGAGGTACCCTGCGGTTCCGGCCTCAACTGGAGATGAGGCCCTCTTCCAATGCACCAAACCCAGTGGAGTCCCGAGAGGCCCCTCCCACCTCCAGTTTCCCTGGCTTCTCAGAGCCACCATGAGAAGCCCCCTGAGGTCACCTGCACAAGTCGAGGGAACCCAGGGTTTCCTGCCTCAACCCGGGAAAGACCTCGAGAGACCTTCTTCAACACGTCTCGAGGCCAGATTCCCCTACCATGGCTCGGGAGCAATGACGCGCTCCCCCTCGCCACTCGCATGGAGACCCGACTTCCCTGGCGCCCCACGAGAGGCTCACTGACCTCGCCGTCGTACCTCGTGAGAGACCGCACACTGGGGCCGCCGCTCGAGAACAACCCCGAGATTCCCCCGTCATCGAGAGATGAGGGCCTTCGTCTCCTGCATGGCCTAGCGACCAATCTCGCGACCTCTCTCCAAACGCCTCAGGAGGCTTGACTCCCTTGAGTCCACCCAGTGAGCTCCAAGAGATACCCGTCGCGATTCGAGAGCAGAGCGGGGTTCTTTGCTTCCACTCGAGATGAATGCCTGTCTCCCCGGGTGCGTCTGGAATGCAACCCCGAGATCCCTGTCGCCCCTGGAGAGGAACATTGGCTTCTGGACACAAGCCTAGATGAGGTCTATTGGCCCTGCAGTCACTCGAGAGCAATCCCCAGCTTTCCTTCGCAACTCGAATGGAAGATTGGACTTGCCTGGGCCAACACAAGAGGCAGCCTGAATTCCCCGTCGTAACTCGAGAATCCCGCCGTAACTCGAGAAAAACCACGTGGCTCCCCCGTCATCGCAAGATGAAGCCCTTTCCCGCTACAGCGCCTCAGGAGAAGTCCCACGTTAGGAATTGGAGGTCGAAAGGGCACTTGGCACCCTTGATGCGACCCACAAAGTTCCCCGAAGTCCCGGTCTCCCTCGAGAGGAACACTGAGGTTTTCCGGCACCCCCTCCTCTGAGCCCTTTCTCCCCTCCTGATCTGGACAGGAGGGTCGACTCCCCTGCTTTGTCTGGAAGGGGTTCCCGACCTTCCGGTCGCACCTCAGGATGAGGCCGGTCTCACGAAGACATTCCAGACGTGGCCTCGTGGGTGGTTCCACATTCCGTAGGACCCCGATTTCCCGGTCCCCTCTTGATAAGAACCCGATGCCCGGACACCTCTCCGAACTCCAGCCTGTGAATGAAGTCAACACGAAGGGGCAGTTTTCCCGTGCATCGTTCGGAAAAAACCCCAGGTTCCAAATACAGCTCGACAAGCGGCCTCTCTCCCCGGGGACATCTCGAGAGGCAAGCGGAGTTCCATGCCTCAACCCAAGACGAGGCCTGACTCTCCTGTCCCCAGTCTGCAGGGACCCTGCGATCGGAGTCTGAAATCAGAGGTACCCTGCGGTTCCTGCCTCAACTGGAGATGAGGCCCTCTTCCAATGCACCAAACCCAGTGGAGTCCCGAGAGGCCCCTCCCACCTCCAGTTTCCCTGGCTTCTCAGAGCCACCATGAGAAGCCCCCTGAGGTCACCTGCACAAGTCGAGGGAACCCAGGGTTTCCTGCCTCAACCCGGGAAAGACCTCGAGAGACCTTCTTCAACACGTCTCGAGGCCAGATTCCCCTACCATGGCTCGGGAGCAATGACGCGCTCCCCCTCGCCACTCGCATGGAGACCCGACTTCCCTGGCGCCCCACGAGAGGCTCACTGACCTCGCCGTCGTACCTCGTGAGAGACCGCACACTGGGGCCGCCGCTCGAGAACAACCCCGAGATTCCCCCGTCATCGAGAGATGAGGGCCTTCGTCTCCTGCATGGCCTAGCGACCAATCTCGCGACCTCTCTCCAAACGCCTCAGGAGGCTTGACTCCCTTGAGTCCACCCAGTGAGCTCCAAGAGATACCCGTCGCGATTCGAGAGCAGAGCGGGGTTCTTTGCTTCCACTCGAGATGAATGCCTGTCTCCCCGGGTGCGTCTGGAATGCAACCCCGAGATCCCTGTCGCCCCTGGAGAGGAACATTGGCTTCTGGACACAAGCCTAGATGAGGTCTATTGGCCCTGCAGTCACTCGAGAGCAATCCCCAGCTTTCCTTCGCAACTCGAATGGAAGATTGGACTTGCCTGGGCCAACACAAGAGGCAGCCTGAATTCCCCGTCGTAACTCGAGAATCCCGCCGTAACTCGAGAAAAACCACGTGGCTCCCCCGTCATCGCAAGATGAAGCCCTTTCCCGCTACAGCGCCTCAGGAGAAGTCCCACGTTAGGAATTGGAGGTCGAAAGGGCACTTGGCACCCTTGATGCGACCCACAAAGTTCCCCGAAATCCCGGTCTCCCTCGAGAGGAACACTGAGGTTTGCCGGCACCCCCTCCTCTGAGCCCTTTCACCCTCCTGATCTGGACAGGAGGGTCGACTCCCCTGCTTTGTCTGGAAGGGGTTCCCGACCTTCCGGTCGCACCTCAGGATGAGGCCGGTCTCACGAAGACATTCCAGACGTGGCCTCGTGGGTGGTTCCACATTCCGTAGGACCCCGATTTCCCGGTCCCCTCTTGATAAGAACCCGATGCCCGGACACCTCTCTGAACTCCAGCCTGTGAATGAAGTCAACACGAAGGGGCAGTTTTCCCGTGCATCGTTCGGAAAAACCCCAGGTTCCAAATACAGCTCGACAAGCGGCCTCTCTCCCCGGGGACATCTCGAGAGGCAAGCGGAGTTCCATGCCTCAACCCAAGACGAGGCCTGACTCTCCTGGCCCCAGTCTGCAGGGACCCTGCGATCGGAGTCTGAAATCAGAGGTACCCTGCGGTTCCTGCCTCAACTGGAGATGAGGCCCTCTTCCAATGCACCAAACCCAGTGGAGTCCCGAGAGGCCCCTCCCACCTCCAGTTTCCCTGGCTTCTCAGAGCCACCATGAGAAGCCCCCTGAGGTCACCTGCACAAGTCGAGGGAACCCAGGGTTTCCTGCCTCAACCCGGGAAAGACCTCGAGAGACCTTCTTCAACACGTCTCGAGGCCAGATTCCCCTACCATGGCTCGGGAGCAATGACGCGCTCCCCCTCGCCACTCGCATGGAGACCCGACTTCCCTGGCGCCCCACGAGAGGCTCACTGACCTCGCCGTCGTACCTCGTGAGAGACCGCACACTGGGGCCGCCGCTCGAGAACAACCCCGAGATTCCCCCGTCATCGAGAGATGAGGGCCTTCGTCTCCTGCATGGCCTAGCGACCAATCTCGCCACCTCTCTCCAAACGCCTCAGGAGGCTTGACTGCCTTGAGTCCACCCAGTGAGCTCCAAGAGATACCCGTCGCGATTCGAGAGCAGAGCGGGGTTCTTTGCTTCCACTCGAGATGAATGCCTGTCTCCCCGGGTGCGTCTGGAATGCAACCCCGAGATCCCTGTCGCCCCTGGAGAGGAACATTGGCTTCTGGACACAAGCCTAGATGAGGTCTATTGGCCCTGCAGTCACTCGAGAGCAATCCCCAGCTTTCCTTCGCAACTCGAATGGAAGATTGGACTTGCCTGGGCCAACACAAGAGGCAGCCTGAATTCCCCGTCGTAACTCGAGAATCCCGCCGTAACTCGAGAAAAACCACGTGGCTCCCCCGTCATCGCAAGATGAAGCCCTTTCCCGCTACAGCGCCTCAGGAGAAGTCCCACGTTAGGAATTGGAGGTCGAAAGGGCACTTGGCACCCTTGATGCGACCCACAAAGTTCCCCGAAATCCCGGTCTCCCTCGAGAGGAACACTGAGGTTTTCCGGCACCCCCTCCTCTGAGCCCTTTCTCCCCTCCTGATCTGGACAGGAGGGTCGACTCCCCTGCTTTGTCTGGAAGGGGTTCCCGACCTTCCGGTCGCACCTCAGGATGAGGCCGGTCTCACGAAGACATTCCAGACGTGGCCTCGTGGGTGGTTCCACATTCCGTAGGACCCCGATTTCCCGGTCCCCTCTTGATAAGAACCCGATGCCCGGACACCTCTCCGAACTCCAGCCTGTGAATGAAGTCAACACGAAGGGGCAGTTTTCCCGTGCATCGTTCGGAAAAACCCCAGGTTCCAAATACAGCTCGACAAGCGGCCTCTCTCCCCGGGGACATCTCGAGAGGCAAGCGGAGTTCCATGCCTCAACCCAAGACGAGGCCTGACTCTCCTGTCCCCAGTCTGCAGGGACCCTGCGATCGGAGTCTGAAATCAGAGGTACCCTGCGGTTCCGGCCTCAACTGGAGATGAGGCCCTCTACCAATGCACCAAACCCAGTGGAGTCCCGAGAGGCCCCTCCCACCTCCAGTTTCCCTGGCTTCTCAGAGCCACCATGAGAAGCCCCCTGAGGTCACCTGCACAAGTCGAGGGAACCCAGGGTTTCCTGCCTCAACCCGGGAAATACCTCGAGAGACCTTCTTCAACACGTCTCAAGGCCAGATTCCCCTACCATGGCTCGGGAGCAATGACGCGCTCCCCTCGCCACTCGCATGGAGACCCGACTTCCCTGGCGCCCCACGAGAGGCTCACTGACCTCGCCGTCGTACCTCGTGAGAGACCGCACACTGGGGCCGCCGCTCGAGAACAACCCCGAGATTCCCCGTCATCGAGAGATGAGGGCCTTCGTCTCCTGCATGGCCTAGCGACCAATCTCGCGACCTCTCTCCAAACGCCTCAGGAGGCTTGACTCCCTTGAGTCCACCCAGTGAGCTCCAAGAGATACCCGTCGCGATTCGAGAGCAGAGCGGGGTTCTTTGCTTCCACTCGAGATGAATGCCTGTCTCCCCGGGTGCGTCTGGAATGCAACCCCGAGATCCCTGTCGCCCCTGGAGAGGAACATTGGCTTCTGGACACAAGCCTAGATGAGGTCTATTGGCCCTGCAGTCACTCGAGAGCAATCCCCAGCTTTCCTTCGCAACTCGAATGGAAGATTGGACTTGCCTGGGCCAACACAAGAGGCAGCCTGAATTCCCCGTCGTAACTCGAGAATCCCGCCGTAACTCGAGAAAAACCACGTGGCTCCCCCGTCATCGCAAGATGAAGCCCTTCCCGCTACAGCGCCTCAGGAGAAGTCCCACGTTAGGAATTGGAGGTCGAAAGGGCACTTGGCACCCTTGATGCGACCCACAAAGTTCCCCGAAATCCCGGTCTCCCTCGAGAGGAACACTGAGGTTTTCCGGCACCCCCTCCTCTGAGCCCTTTCTCCCCTCCTGATCTGGACAGGAGGGTCGACTCCCCTGCTTTGTCTGGAAGGGGTTCCCGACCTTCCGGTCGCACCTCAGGATGAGGCCGGTCTCACGAAGACATTCCAGACGTGGCCTCGTGGGTGGTTCCACATTCCGTAGGACCCCGATTTCCCGGTCCCCTCTTGATAAGAACCCGATGCCCGGACACCTCTCCGAACTCCAGCCTGTGAATGAAGTCAACACGAAGGGGCAGTTTTCCCGTGCATCGTTCGGAAAAACCCCAGGTTCCAAATACAGCTCGACAAGCGGCCTCTCTCCCCGGGGACATCTCGAGAGGCAAGCGGAGTTCCATGCCTCAACCCAAGACGAGGCCTGACTCTCCTGTCCCCAGTCTGCAGGGACCCTGCGATCGGAGTCTGAAATCAGAGGTACCCTGCGCTTCCGGCCTCAACTGGAGATGAGGCCCTCTTCCAATGCACCAAACCCAGTGGAGTCCCGTGAGGCCCCTCCCACCTCCGGTTTCCCTGGCTTCTCAGAGCCACCATGAGAAGCCCCCTGAGGTCACCTGCACAAGTCGAGGGAACCCAGGGTTTCCTGCCTCAACCCGGGAAAGACCTCGAGAGACCTTCTTCAACACGTCTCGAGGCCAGATTCCCCTACCATGGCTCGGGAGCAATGACGTGCTCCCCCTCGCCACTCGCATGGAGACCCGACTTCCCTGGCGCCCCACGAGAGGCTTCACTGACCTCGCCGTCGTACCTCGTGAGAAACCGCACACTGGGGCTGCCGCTCGAGAACAACCCCGAGATTCCCCCGTCATCGAGAGATGAGGGCCTTCGTCTCCTGCATGGCCTAGAGTCCAATCTCGCGACCTCTCTCCAAACGCCTCAGGAGGCTTGACTCCCTTGAGTCCACCCAGTGAGCTCCAAGAGATACCCGTCGCGATTCGAGAGCAGAGCGGGGTTCTTTGCTTCCACTCGAGATGAATGCCTGTCTCCCCGGGTGCGTCTGGAATGCAACCCCGAGATCCCTGTCGCCCCTGGAGAGGAACATTGGCTTCTGGACACAAGCCTCGATGAGGTCTATTGGCCCTGCAGTCACTCGAGAGCAATCCCCAGCTTTCCTTCGCAACTCGAATGGAAGATTGGACTTGCCTGGGCCAACACAAGAGGCAGCCTGAATTCCCCGTCGTAACTCGAGAATCCCGCCGTAACTCGAGAAAAACCACGTGGCTCCCCCGTCATCGCAAGATGAAGCCCTTTCCCGCTACAGCGCCTCAGGAGAAGTCCCACGTTAGGAATTGGAGGTCGAAAGGGCACTTGGCACCCTTGATGCGACCCACAAAGTTCCCCGAAATCCCGGTCTCCCTCGAGAGGAACACTGAGGTTTTCCGGCACCCCCTCCTCTGAGCCCTTTCTCCTCCTGATCTGGACAGGAGGGTCGACTCCCCTGCTTTGTCTGGAAGGGGTTCCCGACCTTCCGGTCGCACCTCAGGATGAGGCCGGTCTCATGAAGACATTCCAGACGTGGCCTCGGGGGTGGTTCCACATTCCGTAGGACCCCGATTTCCCGGTCCCCTCTTGATAAGAACCCGATGCCCGGACACCTCTCCGAACTCCAGCCTGTGAATGAAGTCAACACGAAGGGGCAGTTTTCCCGTGCATCGTTCGGAAAAACCCCAGGTTCCAAATACAGCTCGACAAGCGGCCTCTCTCCCCGGGGACATCTCGAGAGGCAAGCGGAGTTCCATGCCTCAACCCAAGACGAGGCCTGACTCTCCTGTCCCCAGTCTGCAGGGACCCTGCGATCGGAGTCTGAAATCAGAGGTACCCTGCGGTTCCTGCCTCAACTGGAGATGAGGCCCTCTTCCAATGCACCAAGCCCAGTGGAGTCCCGAGAGGCCCCTCCCACCTCCAGTTTCCCTGGCTTCTCAGAGCCACCATGAGAAGCCCCCTGAGGTCACCTGCACAAGTCGAGGGGACCCAGGGTTTCCTGCCTCAACCCGGGAAAGACCTCGAGAGACCTTCTTCAACACGTCTCGAGGCCAGATTCCCCTACCATGGCTCGGGAGCAGTGACGCGCTCCCCCTCGCCACTCGCATGGAGACCCGACTTCCCTGGCGCCCCACGAGAGGCTCACTGACCTCGCCGTCGTACCTCGTGAGAAACCGCACACTGGGGCCGCCGCTCGAGAACAACCCCGAGATTCCCCCGTCATCGAGAGATGAGGGCCTTCGTCTCCTGCATGGCCTAGCGACCAATCTCGCGACCTCTCTCCAAACGCCTCAGGAGGCTTGACTCCCTTGAGTCCACCCAGCGAGCTCCAAGAGATACCCGTCGCGATTCGAGAGCAGAGCGGGGTTCTTTGCTTCCACTCGAGATGAATGCCTGTCTCCCCGGGTGCGTCTGGAATGCAACCCCGAGATCCCTGTCGCCCCTGGAGAGGAACATTGGCTTCTGGACACAAGCCTAGATGAGGTCTATTGGCCCTGCAGTCACTCGAGAGCAATCCCCAGCTTTCCTTCGCAACTCGAATGGAAGATTGGACTTGCCTGGGCCAACACAAGAGGCAGCCTGAATTCCCCGTCGTAACTCGAGAATCCCGCCGTAACTCGAGAAAAACCACGTGGCTCCCCCGTCATCGCAAGATGAAGCCCTTTCCCGCTACAGCGCCTCAGGAGAAGTCCCACGTTAGGAATTGGAGGTCGAAAGGGCACTTGGCACCCTTGATGCGACCCACAAAGTTCCCCGAAATCCCGGTCTCCCTCGAGAGGAACACTGAGGTTTTCCGGCACCCCCTCCTCTGAGCCCTTTCTCCCCTCCTGATCTGGACGGGAGGGTCGACTCCCCTGCTTTGTCTGGAAGGGGTTCCCGACCTTCCGGTCGCACCTCAGGATGAGGCCGGTCTCACGAAGACATTCCAGACGTGGCCTCGTGGGTGGTTCCACATTCCGTAGGACCCCGATTTCCCGGTCCCCTCTGGATAAGAACCCGATGCCCGGACACCTCTCCGAACTCCAGCCTGTGAATGAAGTCAACACGAAGGGGCAGTTTTCCCGTGCATCGTTCGGAAAAAACCCAGGTTCCAAATACAGCTCGACAAGCGGCCTCTCTCCCCGGGGACATCTCGAGAGGCAAGCGGAGTTCCATGCCTCAACCCAAGACGAGGCCTGACTCTCCTGTCCCCAGTCTGCAGGGACCCTGCGATCGGAGTCTGAAATCAGAGGTACCCTGCGGTTCCGGCCTCAACTGGAGATGAGGCCCTCTTCCAATGCACCAAGCCCAGTGGGGTCCCGAGAGGCCCCTCCCACCTCCAGTTTCCCTGGCTTCTCAGAGCCACCATGAGAAGCCCCCTGAGGTCACCTGCACAAGTCGAGGGGACCCAGGGTTTCCTGCCTCAACCCGGGAAAGACCTCGAGAGACCTTCTTCAACGCGTCTCGAGGCCAGATTCCCCTACCATGGCTCGGGAGCAGTGACGCGCTCCCCTCGCCACTCGCATGGAGACCCGACTTCCCTGGCGCCCCACGAGAGGCTCACTGACCTCGCCGTCGTACCTCGTGAGAAACCGCACACTGGGGCCGCCGCTCGAGAACAACCCCGAGATTCCCCCGTCATCGAGAGATGAGGGCCTTCGTCTCCTGCATGGCCTAGCGACCAATCTCGCGACCTCTCTCCAAACGCCTCAGGAGGCTTGACTCCCTTGAGTCCACCCAGCGAGCTCCAAGAGATACCCGTCGCGATTCGAGAGCAGAGCGGGCTTCTTTGCTTCCACTCGAGATGAATGCCTGTCTCCCCGGGTGCGTCTGGAATGCAACCCCGAGATCCCTGTCGCCCCTGGAGAGGAACATTGGCTTCTGGACACAAGCCTAGATGAGGTCTATTGGCCCTGCAGTCACTCGAGAGCAATCCCCAGCTTTCCTTCGCAACTCGAATGGAAGATTGGACTTGCCTGGGCCAACACAAGAGGCAGCCTGAATTCCCCGTCGTAACTCGAGAATCCCGCCGTAACTCGAGAAAAACCACGTGGCTCCCCCGTCATCGCAAGATGAAGCCCTTTCCCGCTACAGCGCCTCAGGAGAAGTCCCACGTTAGGAATTGGAGGTCGAAAGGGCACTAGGCACCCTTGATGCGACCCACAAAGTTCCCCGAAATCCCGGTCTCCCTCGAGAGGAACACTGAGGTTTTCCGGCACCCCCTCCTCTGAGCCCTTTCTCCTCCTGATCTGGACAGGAGGGTCGACTCCCCTGCTTTGTCTGGACGGGGTTCCCGACCTTCCGGTCGCACCTCAGGATGAGGCCGGTCTCACGAAGACATTCCAGACGTGGCCTCGTGGGTAGTTCCACATTCCGTAGGACCCCGATTTCCCGGTCCCCTCTGGATAAGAACCCGATGCCCGGACACCTCTCCGAACTCCAGCCTGTGAATGAAGTCAACACGAAGGGGCAGTTTTCCGTGCATCGTTCGGAAAAACCCCAGGTTCCAAATACAGCTCGACAAGCGGCCTCTCTCCCCGGGGACATCTCGAGAGGCAAGCGGAGTTCCATGCCTCAACCCAAGACGAGGCCTGACTCTCCTGTCCCCAGTCTGCAGGGAGCCTGCGATCGGAGTCTGAAATCAGAGGTACCCTGCGGTTCCGGCCTCAACTGGAGATGAGGCCCTCTTCCAATGCACCAAGCCCAGTGGGGTCCCGAGAGGCCCCTCCCACCTCCAGTTTCCCTGGCTTCTCAGAGCCACCATGAGAAGCCCCCTGAGGTCACCTGCACAAGTCGAGGGAACCCAGGGTTTCCTGCCTCAACCCGGGAAAGACCTCGAGAGACCTTCTTCAACACGTCTCGAGGCCAGATTCCCCTACCATGGCTCGGGAGCAATGACGCGCTCCCCCTCGCCACTCGCATGGAGACCCGACTTCCCTGGCGCCCCACGAGAGGCTCACTGACCTCGCCGTCGTACCTCGTGAGAGACCGCACACTGGGGCCGCCGCTCGAGAACAACCCCGAGATTCCCCCGTCATCGAGAGATGAGGGCCTTCGTCTCCTGCATGGCCTAGCGACCAATCTCGCGACCTCTCTCCAAACGCCTCAGGAGGCTTGACTCCCTTGAGTCCACCCAGTGAGCTCCAAGAGATACCCGTCGCGATTCGAGAGCAGAGCGGGGTTCTTTGCTTCCACTCGAGATGAATGCCTGTCTCCCCGGGTGCGTCTGGAATGCAACCCCGAGATCCCTGTCGCCCCTGGAGAGGAACATTGGCTTCTGGACACAAGCCTAGATGAGGTCTATTGGCCCTGCAGTCACTCGAGAGCAATCCCCAGCTTTCCTTCGCAACTCGAATGGAAGATTGGACTTGCCTGGGCCAACACAAGAGGCAGCCTGAATTCCCCGTCGTAACTCGAGAATCCCGCCGTAACTCGAGAAAAACCACGTGGCTCCCCCGTCATCGCAAGATGAAGCCCTTTCCCGCTACAGCGCCTCAGGAGAAGTCCCACGTTAGGAATTGGAGGTCGAAAGGGCACTTGGCACCCTTGATGCGACCCACAAAGTTCCCCGAAATCCCGGTCTCCCTCGAGAGGAACACTGAGGTTTTCCGGCACCCCCTCCTCTGAGCCCTTTCTCCCCTCCTGATCTGGACAGGAGGGTCGACTCCCCTGCTTTGTCTGGAAGGGGTTCCCGACCTTCCGGTCGCACCTCAGGATGAGGCCGGTCTCACGAAGACATTCCAGACGTGGCCTCGTGGGTGGTTCCACATTCCGTAGGACCCCGATTTCCCGGTCCCCTCTTGATAAGAACCCGATGCCCGGACACCTCTCCGAACTCCAGCCTGTGAATGAAGTCAACACGAAGGGGCAGTTTTCCCGTGCATCGTTCGGAAAAACCCCAGGTTCCAAATACAGCTCGACAAGCGGCCTCTCTCCCCGGGGACATCTCGAGAGGCAAGCGGAGTTCCATGCCTCAACCCAAGACGAGGCCTGACTCTCCTGTCCCCAGTCTGCAGGGACCCTGCGATCGGAGTCTGAAATCAGAGGTACCCTGCGGTTCCGGCCTCAACTGGAGATGAGGCCCTCTTCCAATGCACCAAACCCAGTGGAGTCCCGAGAGGCCCCTCCCACCTCCAGTTTCCCTGGCTTCTCAGAGCCACCATGAGAAGCCCCCTGAGGTCACCTGCACAAGTCGAGGGAACCCAGGGTTTCCTGCCTCAACCCGGGAAAGACCTCGAGAGACCTTCTTCAACACGTCTCGAGGCCAGATTCCCCTACCATGGCTCGGGAGCAATGACGCGCCCCCTCGCCACTCGCATGGAGACCCGACTTCCCTGGCGCCCCACGAGAGGCTCACTGACCTCGCCGTCGTACCTCGTGAGAGACCGCACACTGGGGCCGCCGCTCGAGAACAACCCCGAGATTCCCCCGTCATCGAGAGATGAGGGCCTTCGTCTCCTGCATGGCCTAGCGACCAATCTCGCGACCTCTCTCCAAACGCCTCAGGAGGCTTGACTCCCTTGAGTCCACCCAGTGAGCTCCAAGAGATACCCGTCGCGATTCGAGAGCAGAGCGGGGTTCTTTGCTTCCACTCGAGATGAATGCCTGTCTCCCCGGGTGCGTCTGGAATGCAACCCCGAGATCCCTGTCGCCCCTGGAGAGGAACATTGGCTTCTGGACACAAGCCTAGATGAGGTCTATTGGCCCTGCAGTCACTCGAGAGCAATCCCCAGCTTTCCTTCGCAACTCGAATGGAAGATTGGACTTGCCTGGGCCAACACAAGAGGCAGCCTGAATTCCCCGTCGTAACTCGAGAATCCCGCCGTAACTCGAGAAAAACCACGTGGCTCCCCCGTCATCGCAAGATGAAGCCCTTTCCCGCTACAGCGCCTCAGGAGAAGTCCCACGTTAGGAATTGGAGGTCGAAAGGGCACTTGGCACCCTTGATGCGACCCACAAAGTTCCCCGAAATCCCGGTCTCCCTCGAGAGGAACACTGAGGTTTTCCGGCACCCCCTCCTCTGAGCCCTTTCTCCCCTCCTGATCTGGACAGGAGGGTCGACTCCCCTGCTTTGTCTGGAAGGGGTTCCCGACCTTCCGGTCGCACCTCAGGATGAGGCCGGTCTCACGAAGACCTTCCAGACGTGGCCTCGTGGGTGGTTCCACATTCCGTAGGACCCCGATTTCCCGGTCCCCTCTTGATAAGAACCCGATGCCCGGACACCTCTCCGAACTCCAGCCTGTGAATGAAGTCAACACGAAGGGGCAGTTTTCCCGTGCATCGTTCGGAAAAACCCCAGGTTCCAAATACAGCTCGACAAGCGGCCTCTCTCCCCGGGGACATCTCGAGAGGCAAGCGGAGTTCCATGCCTCAACCAAAGACGAGGCCTGACTCTCCTGTCCCCAGTCTGCAGGGACCCTGCGATCGGAGTCTGAAATCAGAGGTCCCCTGCGGTTCCTGCCTCAACTGGAGATGAGGCCCTCTTCCAATGCACCAAACCCAGTGGAGTCCCGAGAGGCCCCTCCCACCTCCAGTTTCCCTGGCTTCTCAGAGCCACCATGAGAAGCCCCCTGAGGTCACCTGCACAAGTCGAGGGAACCCAGGGTTTCCTGCCTCAACCCGGGAAAGACCTCGAGAGACCTTCTTCAACACGTCTCGAGGCCAGATTCCCCTACCATGGCTCGGGAGCAATGACGCGCTCCCCCTCGCCACTCGCATGGAGACCCGACTTCCCTGGCGCCCCACTAGAGGCTCACTGACCTCGCCGTCGTACCTCGTAAGAAACCGCACACTGGGGCCGCCGCTCGAGAACAACCCCGTGATTCCCCCGTCATCGAGAGATGAGGGCCTTCCTCTCCTGCATGGCCTAGCGACCAATCTCGCGACCTCTCTCCAAACGCCTCAGGAGGCTTGACTCCCTTGAGTCCACCCAGTGAGCTCCAAGAGATACCCGTCGCGATTCGAGAGCAGAGCGGGGTTCTTTGCTTCCACTCGAGATGAATGCCTGTCTCCCCAGGTGCGGCTGGAATGCAACCCCGAGATCCCTGTCGCCCCTGGAGAGGAACATTGGCTTCTGGACACAAGCCTGGATGAGGTCTATTGGCCCTGCAGTCACTCGAGAGCAATCCCCAGCTTTCCTTCGCAACTCGAATGGAAGATTGGACTTGCCTGGGCCAACACAAGAGGCAGCCTGAATTCCCCGTCGTAACTCGAGAATCCCGCCGTAACTCGAAAAAAACCACGTGGCTCCCCCGTCATCGCAAGATGAAGCCCTTTCCCGCTACAGCGCCTCAGGAGAAGTCCCACGTTAGGAATTCGAGGTCGAAAGGGCACTTGGCACCCTTGATGCGACCCACAAAGTTCCCCGAAATCCCGGTCTCCCTCGAGAGGAACACTGAGGTTTTCCGGCACCCCCTCCTCTGAGCCCTTTCTCCCCTCCTGATCTGGACAGGAGGGTCGACTCCCCTGCTTTGTCTGGAAGGGGTTCCCGACCTTCCGGTCGCACCTCAGGATGAGGCCGGTCTCACGAAGACATTCCAGACGTGGCCTCGTGGGTGGTTCCACATTCCGTAGGACCCCGATTTCCCGGTCCCCTCTTGATAAGAACCCGATGCCCGGACACCTCTCCGAACTCCACCCTGTGAATGAAGTCAACACGAAGGGGCAGTTTTCCCGTGCATCGTTCGGAAAAACCCCAGGTTCCAAATACAGCTCGACAAGCGGCCTCTCTCCCCGGGGACATCTCGAGAGGCAAGCGGAGTTCCATGCCTCAACCCAAGACGAGGCCTGACTCTCCTGTCCCCAGTCTGCAGGGACCCTGCGATCGGAGTCTGAAATCAGAGGTACCCTGCGGTTCCGGCCTCAACTGGAGATGAGGCCCTCTTCCAATGCACCAAACCCAGTGGAGTCCCGAGAGGCCCCTCCCACCTCCAGTTTCCCTGGCTTCTCAGAGCCACCATGAGAAGCCCCCTGAGGTCACCTGCACAAGTCGAGGGAACCCAGGGTTTCCTGCCTCAACCCGGGAAAGACCTCGAGAGACCTTCTTCAACACGTCTCGAGGCCAGATTCCCCTACCATGGCTCGGGAGCAATGACGCGCTCCCCCTCGCCACTCGCATGGAGACCCGACTTCCCTGGCGCCCCACGAGAGGCTCACTGACCTCGCCGTCGTACCTCGTGAGAAACCGCACACTGGGGCCGCCGCTCGAGAACAACCCCGAGATTCCCCCGTCATCGAGAGATGAGGGCCTTCGTCTCCTGCATGGCCTAGCGACCAATCTCGCGACCTCTCTCCAAACGCCTCAGGAGGCTTGACTCCCTTGAGTCCACCCAGTGAGCTCCAAGAGATACCCGTCGCGATTCGAGAGCAGAGCGGGGTTCTTTGCTTCCACTCGAGATGAATGCCTGTCTCCCCGGGTGCGTCTGGAATGCAACCCCGAGATCCCTGTCGCCCCTGGAGAGGAACATTGGCTTCTGGACACAAGCCTAGATGAGGTCTATTGGCCCTGCAGTCACTCGAGAGCAATCCCCAGCTTTCCTTCGCAACTCGAATGGAAGATTGGACTTGCCTGGGCCAACACAAGAGGCAGCCTGAATTCCCCGTCGTAACTCGAGAATCCCGCCGTAACTCGAGAAAAACCACGTGGCTCCCCCGTCATCGCAAGATGAAGCCCTTTCCCGCTACAGCGCCTCAGGAGAAGTCCCACGTTAGGAATTGGAGGTCGAAAGGGCACTTGGCACCCTTGATGCGACCCACAAAGTTCCCCGAAATCCCGGTCTCCCTCGAGAGGAACACTGAGGTTTTCCGGCACCCCCTCCTCTGAGCCCTTTCTCCCCTCCTGATCTGGACAGGAGGGTCGACTCCCCTGCTTTGTCTGGAAGGGGTTCCCGACCTTCCGGTCGCACCTCAGGATGAGGCCGGTCTCACGAAGACATTCCAGACGTGGCCTCGTGGGTGGTTCCACATTCCGTAGGACCCCGATTTCCCGGTCCCCTCTTGATAAGAACCCGATGCCCGGACACCTCTCCGAACTCCACCCTGTGAATGAAGTCAACACGAAGGGGCAGTTTTCCCGTGCATCGTTCGGAAAAAACCCCAGGTTCCAAATACAGCTCGACAAGCGGCCTCTCTCCCCGGGGACATCTCGAGAGGCAAGCGGAGTTCCATGCCTCAACCCAAGACGAGGCCTGACTCTCCTGTCTCCAGTCTGCAGGGACCCTGCGATCGGAGTCTGAAATCAGAGGTACCCTGCGGTTCCGGCCTCAACTGGAGATGAGGCCCTCTTCCAATGCACCAAACCCAGTGGAGTCCCGAGAGGCCCCTCCCACCTCCAGTTTCCCTGGCTTCTCAGAGCCACCATGAGAAGCCCCCTGAGGTCACCTGCACAAGTCGAGGGAACCCAGGGTTTCCTGCCTCAACCCGGGAAAGACCTCGAGAGACCTTCTTCAACACGTCTCGAGGCCAGATTCCCCTACCATGGCTCGGGAGCAGTGACGCGCTCCCCCTCGCCACTCGCATGGAGACCCGACTTCCCTGGCGCCCCACGAGAGGCTCACTGACCTCGCCGTCGTACCTCGTGAGAAACCGCACACTGGGGCCGCCGCTCGAGAACAACCCCGAGATTCCCCCGTCATCGAGAGATGAGGGCCTTCGTCTCCTGCATGGCCTAGCGACCAATCTCGCGACCTCTCTCCAAACGCCTCAGGAGGCTTGACTCCCTTGAGTCCACCCAGTGAGCTCCAAGAGATACCCGTCGCGATTCGAGAGCAGAGCGGGGTTCTTTGCTTCCACTCGAGATGAATGCCTGTCTCCCCGGGTGCGTCTGGAATGCAACCCCGAGATCCCTGTCGCCCCTGGAGAGGAACATTGGCTTCTGGACACAAGCCTAGATGAGGTCTATTGGCCCTGCAGTCACTCGAGAGCAATCCCCAGCTTTCCTTCGCAACTCGAATGGAAGATTGGACTTGCCTGGGCCAACACAAGAGGCAGCCTGAATTCCCCGTCGTAACTCGAGAATCCCGCCGTAACTCGAGAAAAACCACGTGGCTCCCCCGTCATCGCAAGATGAAGCCCTTTCCCGCTACAGCGCCTCAGGAGAAGTCCCACGTTAGGAATTGGAGGTCGAAAGGGCACTTGGCACCCTTGATGCGACCCACAAAGTTCCCCGAAATCCCGGTCTCCCTCGAGAGGAACACTGAGGTTTTCCGGCACCCCCTCCTCTGAGCCCTTTCTCCCCTCCTGATCTGGACAGGAGGGTCGACTCCCCTGCTTTGTCTGGAAGGGGTTCCCGACCTTCCGGTCGCACCTCAGGATGAGGCCGGTCTCACGAAGACATTCCAGACGTGGCCTCGTGGGTGGTTCCACATTCCGTAGGACCCCGATTTCCCGGTCCCCTCTTGATAAGAACCCGATGCCCGGACACCTCTCCGAACTCCACCCTGTGAATGAAGTCAACACGAAGGGGCAGTTTTCCCGTGCATCGTTCGGAAAAACCCCAGGTTCCAAATACAGCTCGACAAGCGGCCTCTCTCCCCGGGGACATCTCGAGAGGCAAGCGGAGTTCCATGCCTCAACCCAAGACGAGGCCTGACTCTCCTGTCCCCAGTCTGCAGGGACCCTGCGATCGGAGTCTGAAATCAGAGGTACCCTGCGGTTCCGGCCTCAACTGGAGATGAGGCCCTCTTCCAATGCACCAAACCCAGTGGAGTCCCGAGAGGCCCCTCCCACCTCCAGTTTCCCTGGCTTCTCAGAGCCACCATGAGAAGCCCCCTGAGGTCACCTGCACAAGTCGAGGGAACCCAGGGTTTCCTGCCTCAACCCGGGAAAGACCTCGAGAGACCTTCTTCAACACGTCTCGAGGCCAGATTCCCCTACCATGGCTCGGGAGCAGTGACGCGCTCCCCTCGCCACTCGCATGGAGACCCGACTTCCCTGGCGCCCCACGAGAGGCTCACTGACCTCGCCGTCGTACCTCGTGAGAAACCGCACACTGGGGCCGCCGCTCGAGAACAACCCCGAGATTCCCCCGTCATCGAGAGATGAGGGCCTTCGTCTCCTGCATGGCCTAGCGACCAATCTCGCGACCTCTCTCCAAACGCCTCAGGAGGCTTGACTCCCTTGAGTCCACCCAGTGAGCTCCAAGAGATACCCGTCGCGATTCGAGAGCAGAGCGGGGTTCTTTGCTTCCACTCGAGATGAATGCCTGTCTCCCCGGGTGCGTCTGGAATGCAACCCCGAGATCCCTGTCGCCCCTGGAGAGGAACATTGGCTTCTGGACACAAGCCTAGATGAGGTCTATTGGCCCTGCAGTCACTCGAGAGCAATCCCCAGCTTTCCTTCGCAACTCGAATGGAAGATTGGACTTGCCTGGGCCAACACAAGAGGCAGCCTGAATTCCCCGTCGTAACTCGAGAATCCCGCCGTAACTCGAGAAAAACCACGTGGCTCCCCCGTCATCGCAAGATGAAGCCCTTTCCCGCTACAGCGCCTCAGGAGAAGTCCCACGTTAGGAATTGGAGGTCGAAAGGGCACTTGGCACCCTTGATGCGACCCACAAAGTTCCCCGAAATCCCGGTCTCCCTCGAGAGGAACACTGAGGTTTTCCGGCACCCCCTCCTCTGAGCCCTTTCTCCCCTCCTGATCTGGACAGGAGGGTCGACTCCCCTGCTTTGTCTGGAAGGGGTTCCCGACCTTCCGGTCGCACCTCAGGATGAGGCCGGTCTCACGAAGACATTCCAGACGTGGCCTCGTGGGTGGTTCCACATTCCGTAGGACCCCGATTTCCCGGTCCCCTCTTGATAAGAACCCGATGCCCGGACACCTCTCCGAACTCCAGCCTGTGAATGAAGTCAACACGAAGGGGCAGTTTTCCCGTGCATCGTTCGGAAAAAACCCCAGGTTCCAAATACAGCTCGACAAGCGGCCTCTCTCCCCGGGGACATCTCGAGAGGCAAGCGGAGTTCCATGCCTCAACCCAAGACGAGGCCTGACTCTCCTGTCCCCAGTCTGCAGGGAGCCTGCGATCGGAGTCTGAAATCAGAGGTACCCTGCGGTTCCGGCCTCAACTGGAGATGAGGCCCTCTTCCAATGCACCAAGCCCAGTGGAGTCCCGAGAGGCCCCTCCCACCTCCAGTTTCCCTGGCTTCTCAGAGCCACCATGAGAAGCCCCCTGAGGTCACCTGCACAAGTCGAGGGAACCCAGGGTTTCCTGCCTCAACCCGGGAAAGACCTCGAGAGACCTTCTTCAACACGTCTCGAGGCCAGATTCCCCTACCATGGCTCGGGAGCAGTGACGCGCTCCCCTCGCCACTCGCATGGAGACCCGACTTCCCTGGCGCCCCACGAGAGGCTCACTGACCTCGCCGTCGTACCTCGTGAGAAACCGCACACTGGGGCCGCCGCTCGAGAACAACCCCGAGATTCCCCCGTCATCGAGAGATGAGGGCCTTCGTCTCCTGCATGGCCTAGCGACCAATCTCGCGACCTCTCTCCAAACGCCTCAGGAGGCTTGACTCCCTTGAGTCCACCCAGTGAGCTCCAAGAGATACCCGTCGCGATTCGAGAGCAGAGCGGGGTTCTTTGCTTCCACTCGAGATGAATGCCTGTCTCCCCGGGTGCGTCTGGAATGCAACCCCGAGATCCCTGTCGCCCCTGGAGAGGAACATTGGCTTCTGGACACAAGCCTAGATGAGGTCTATTGGCCCTGCAGTCACTCGAGAGCAATCCCCAGCTTTCCTTCGCAACTCGAATGGAAGATTGGACTTGCCTGGGCCAACACAAGAGGCAGCCTGAATTCCCCGTCGTAACTCGAGAATCCCGCCGTAACTCGAGAAAAACCACGTGGCTCCCCCGTCATCGCAAGATGAAGCCCTTTCCCGCTACAGCGCCTCAGGAGAAGTCCCACGTTAGGAATTGGAGGTCGAAAGGGCACTTGGCACCCTTGATGCGACCCACAAAGTTCCCCGAAATCCCGGTCTCCCTCGAGAGGAACACTGAGGTTTTCCGGCACCCCCTCCTCTGAGCCCTTTCTCCCCTCCTGATCTGGACAGGAGGGTCGACTCCCCTGCTTTGTCTGGAAGGGGTTCCCGACCTTCCGGTCGCACCTCAGGATGAGGCCGGTCTCACGAAGACATTCCAGACGTGGCCTCGTGGGTGGTTCCACATTCCGTAGGACCCCGATTTCCCGGTCCCCTCTTGATAAGAACCCGATGCCCGGACACCTCTCCGAACTCCACCCTGTGAATGAAGTCAACACGAAGGGGCAGTTTTCCCGTGCATCGTTCGGAAAAAACCCCAGGTTCCAAATACAGCTCGACAAGCGGCCTCTCTCCCCGGGGACATCTCGAGAGGCAAGCGGAGTTCCATGCCTCAACCCAAGACGAGGCCTGACTCTCCTGTCCCCAGTCTGCAGGGACCCTGCGATCGGAGTCTGAAATCAGAGGTACCCTGCGGTTCCGGCCTCAACTGGAGATGAGGCCCTCTTCCAATGCACCAAACCCAGTGGAGTCCCGAGAGGCCCCTCCCACCTCCAGTTTCCCTGGCTTCTCAGAGCCACCATGAGAAGCCCCCTGAGGTCACCTGCACAAGTCGAGGGAACCCAGGGTTTCCTGCCTCAACCCGGGAAAGACCTCGAGAGACCTTCTTCAACACGTCTCGAGGCCAGATTCCCCTACCATGGCTCGGGAGCAATGACGCGCTCCCCTCGCCACTCGCATGGAGACCCGACTTCCCTGGCGCCCCACGAGAGGCTCACTGACCTCGCCGTCGTACCTCGTGAGAAACCGCACACTGGGGCCGCCGCTCGAGAACAACCCCGAGATTCCCCCGTCATCGAGAGATGAGGGCCTTCGTCTCCTGCATGGCCTAGCGACCAATCTCGCGACCTCTCTCCAAACGCCTCAGGAGGCTTGACTCCCTTGAGTCCACCCAGTGAGCTCCAAGAGATACCCGTCGCGATTCGAGAGCAGAGCGGGGTTCTTTGCTTCCACTCGAGATGAATGCCTGTCTCCCCGGGTGCGTCTGGAATGCAACCCCGAGATCCCTGTCGCCCCTGGAGAGGAACATTGGCTTCTGGACACAAGCCTAGATGAGGTCTATTGGCCCTGCAGTCACTCGAGAGCAATCCCCAGCTTTCCTTCGCAACTCGAATGGAAGATTGGACTTGCCTGGGCCAACACAAGAGGCAGCCTGAATTCCCCGTCGTAACTCGAGAATCCCGCCGTAACTCGAGAAAAACCACGTGGCTCCCCCGTCATCGCAAGATGAAGCCCTTTCCCGCTACAGCGCCTCAGGAGAAGTCCCACGTTAGGAATTGGAGGTCGAAAGGGCACTTGGCACCCTTGATGCGACCCACAAAGTTCCCCGAAATCCCGGTCTCCCTCGAGAGGAACACTGAGGTTTTCCGGCACCCCCTCCTCTGAGCCCTTTCTCCCCTCCTGATCTGGACAGGAGGGTCGACTCCCCTGCTTTGTCTGGAAGGGGTTCCCGACCTTCCGGTCGCACCTCAGGATGAGGCCGGTCTCACGAAGACATTCCAGACGTGGCCTCGTGGGTGGTTCCACATTCCGTAGGACCCCGATTTCCCGGTCCCCTCTTGATAAGAACCCGATGCCCGGACACCTCTCCGAACTCCAGCCTGTGAATGAAGTCAACACGAAGGGGCAGTTTTCCCGTGCATCGTTCGGAAAAAACCCCAGGTTCCAAATACAGCTCGACAAGCGGCCTCTCTCCCCGGGGACATCTCGAGAGGCAAGCGGAGTTCCATGCCTCAACCCAAGACGAGGCCTGACTCTCCTGTCCCCAGTCTGCAGGGACCCTGCGATCGGAGTCTGAAATCAGAGGTACCCTGCGGTTCCGGCCTCAACTGGAGATGAGGCCCTCTTCCAATGCACCAAACCCAGTGGAGTCCCGAGAGGCCCCTCCCACCTCCAGTTTCCCTGGCTTCTCAGAGCCACCATGAGAAGCCCCCTGAGGTCACCTGCACAAGTCGAGGGAACCCAGGGTTTCCTGCCTCAACCCGGGAAAGACCTCGAGAGACCTTCTTCAACACGTCTCGAGGCCAGATTCCCCTACCATGGCTCGGGAGCAGTGACGCGCTCCCCTCGCCACTCGCATGGAGACCCGACTTCCCTGGCGCCCCACGAGAGGCTCACTGACCTCGCCGTCGTACCTCGTGAGAAACCGCACACTGGGGCCGCCGCTCGAGAACAACCCCGAGATTCCCCCGTCATCGAGAGATGAGGGCCTTCGTCTCCTGCATGGCCTAGCGACCAATCTCGCGACCTCTCTCCAAACGCCTCAGGAGGCTTGACTCCCTTGAGTCCACCCAGTGAGCTCCAAGAGATACCCGTCGCGATTCGAGAGCAGAGCGGGGTTCTTGGCTTCCACTCGAGATGAATGCCTGTCTCCCCGGGTGCGTCTGGAATGCAACCCCGAGATCCCTGTCGCCCCTGGAGAGGAACATTGGCTTCTGGACACAAGCCTAGATGAGGTCTATTGGCCCTGCAGTCACTCGAGAGCAATCCCCAGCTTTCCTTCGCAACTCGAATGGAAGATTGGACTTGCCTGGGCCAACACAAGAGGCAGCCTGAATTCCCCGTCGTAACTCGAGAATCCCGTCGTAACTCGAGAAAAACCACGTGGCTCCCCCGTCATCGCAAGATGAAGCCCTTTCCCGCTACAGCGCCTCAGGAGAAGTCCCACGTTAGGAATTGGAGGTCGAAAGGGCACTTGGCACCCTTGATGCGACCCACAAAGTTCCCCGAAATCCCGGTCTCCCTCGAGAGGAACACTGAGGTTTCCCGGCACCCCCTCCTCTGAGCCCTTTCTCCCCTCCTGATCTGGACAGGAGGGTCGACTCCCCTGCTTTGTCTGGAAGGGGTTCCCGACCTTCCGGTCGCACCTCAGGATGAGGCCGGTCTCACGAAGACATTCCAGACGTGGCCTCGTGGGTGGTTCCACATTCCGTAGGACCCCGATTTCCCGGTCCCCTCTTGATAAGAACCCGATGCCCGGACACCTCTCCGAACTCCACCCTGTGAATGAAGTCAACACGAAGGCGCAGTTTTCCCGTGCATCGTTCGGAAAAAACCCCAGGTTCCAAATACAGCTCGACAAGTGGCCTCTCTCCCCGGGGACAGCTCGAGAGGCAAGCGGAGTTCCATGCCTCAACCCAAGACGAGGCCTGACTCTCCTGTCCCCAGTCTGCAGGGACCCTGCGATCGGAGTCTGAAAGCAGAGGTACCCTGCGGTTCCGGCCTCAACTGGAGATGAGGCCCTCTTCCAATGCACCAAACCCAGTGGAGTCCCGAGAGGCCCCTCCCACCTCCAGTTCCCCTGACTTCTCAGAGCCACCATGAGAAGCCCCCTGAGGTCACCTTCACAAGTCGAGGGAACCCAGGGTTTCCTGCCTCAACCCGGGAAAGACCTCGAGAGACCTTCTTCAACACGTCTCGAGGCCAGATTCCCCTACCATGGCTCGGGAGCAATGACGCGCTCCCCTCGCCACTCGCATGGAGACCCGACTTCCCTGGCGCCCCACGAGAGGCTCACTGACCTCGCCGTCGTACCTCTTGAGAGACCGCACACTGGGGCCGCCGCTCGAGAACAACCCCGAGATTCCCCCGTCATCGAGAGATGAGGGCCTTCGTCTCCTGCATGGCCTAGCGACCAATCTCGCGACCTCTGTCCAAACGCCTCAGGAGGCTTGACTCCCTTGAGTCCACCCAGTGAGCTCC
Source organism: Bos javanicus (assembly GCF_032452875.1). Taxonomy (NCBI): domain Eukaryota; kingdom Metazoa; phylum Chordata; class Mammalia; order Artiodactyla; family Bovidae; genus Bos; species Bos javanicus. The sequence continues at coordinate 163,752 of NW_026894074.1, read as the reverse complement.
AAGAGATACCCGTCGCGATTCGAGAGCAGAGCGGGGTTCTTTGCTTCCACTCGAGATGAATGCCTGTCTCCCCGGGTGCGTCTGGAATGCAACCCCGAGATCCCTGTCGCCCCTGGAGAGGAACATTGGCTTCTGGACACAAGCCTAGATGAGGTCTATTGGCCCTGCAGTCACTCGAGAGCAATCCCCAGCTTTCCTTCGCAACTCGAATGGAAGATTGGACTTGCCTGGGCCAACACAAGAGGCAGCCTGAATTCCCCGTCGTAACTCGAGAATCCCGCCGTAACTCGAGAAAAACCACGTGGCTCCCCCGTCATCGCAAGATGAAGCCCTTTCCCGCTACAGCGCCTCAGGAGAAGTCCCACGTTAGGAATTGGAGGTCGAAAGGGCACTTGGCACCCTTGATGCGACCCACAAAGTTCCCCGAAATCCCGGTCTCCCTCGAGAGGAACACTGAGGTTTTCCGGCACCCCCTCCTCTGAGCCCTTTCTCCCCTCCTGATCTGGACAGGAGGGTCGACTCCCCTGCTTTGTCTGGAAGGGGTTCCCGACCTTCCGGTCGCACCTCAGGATGAGGCCGGTCTCACGAAGACATTCCAGACGTGGCCTCGTGGGTGGTTCCACATTCCGTAGGACCCCGATTTCCCGGTCCCCTCTTGATAAGAACCCGATGCCCGGACACCTCTCCGAACTCCACCCTGTGAATGAAGTCAACACGAAGGGGCAGTTTTTCCGTGCATCGTTCGGAAAAAACCCCAGGTTCCAAATACAGCTCGACAAGCGGCCTCTCTCCCCGGGGACATCTCGAGAGGCAAGCGGAGTTCCATGCCTCAACCCAAGACGAGGCCTGACTCTCCTGTCCCCAGTCTGCAGGGACCCTGCGATCGGAGTCTGAAATCAGAGGTACCCTGCGGCTCCTGCCTCAACTGGAGATGAGGCCCTCTTCCAATGCACCAAACCCAGTGGAGTCCCGAGAGGCCCCTCCCACCTCCAGTTTCCCTGGCTTCTCAGAGCCACCATGAGAAGCCCCCTGAGGTCACCTGCACAAGTCGAGGGAACCCAGGGTTTCCTGCCTCAACCCGGGAAAGACCTCGAGAGACCTTCTTCAACACGTCTCGAGGCCAGATTCCCCTACCATGGCTCGGGAGCAGTGACGCGCTCCCCCTCGCCACTCGCATGGAGACCCGACTTCCCTGGCGCCCCACGAGAGGCTCACTGACCTCGCCGTCGTACCTCGTGAGAAACCGCACACTGGGGCCGCCGCTCGAGAACAACCCCGAGATTCCCCCGTCATCGAGAGATGAGGGCCTTCGTCTCCTGCATGGCCTAGCGACCAATCTCGCGACCTCTCTCCAAACGCCTCAGGAGGCTTGACTCCCTTGAGTCCACCCAGTGAGCTCCAAGAGATACCCGTCGCGATTCGAGAGCAGAGCGGGGTTCTTTGCTTCCACTCGAGATGAATGCCTGTCTCCCCGGGTGCGTCTGGAATGCAACCCCGAGATCCCTGTCGCCCCTGGAGAGGAACATTGGCTTCTGGACACAAGCCTAGATGAGGTCTATTGGCCCTGCAGTCACTCGAGAGCAATCCCCAGCTTTCCTTCGCAACTCGAATGGAAGATTGGACTTGCCTGGGCCAACACAAGAGGCAGCCTGAATTCCCCGTCGTAACTCGAGAATCCCGCCGTAACTCGAGAAAAACCACGTGGCTCCCCCGTCATCGCAAGATGAAGCCCTTTCCCGCTACAGCGCCTCAGGAGAAGTCCCACGTTAGGAATTGGAGGTCGAAAGGGCACTTGGCACCCTTGATGCGACCAACAAAGTTCCCCGAAATCCCGGTCTCCCTCGAGAGGAACACTGAGGATTTCCGGCACCCCCTCCTCTGAGCCCTTTCTCCCCTCCTGATCTGGACAGGAGGGTCGACTCCCCTGCTTTGTCTGGAAGGGGTTCCCGACCTTCCGGTCGCACCTCAGGATGAGGCCGGTCTCACGAAGACATTCCAGACGTGGCCTCGTGGGTGGTTCCACATTCCGTAGGACCCCGATTTCCCGGTCCCCTCTTGATAAGAACCCGATGCCCGGACACCTCTCCGAACTCCAGCCTGTGAATGAAGTCAACACGAAGGGGCAGTTTTCCCGTGCATCGTTCGGAAAAAACCCCAGGTTCCAAATACAGCTCGACAAGCGGCCTCTCTCCCCGGGGACATCTCGAGAGGCAAGCGGAGTTCCATGCCGCAACCCAAGACGAGGCCTGACTCTCCTGTCCCCAGTCTGCAGGGACCCTGCGATCGGAGTCTGAAATCAGAGGTACCCTGCGGTTCCGGCCTCAACTGGAGATGAGGCCCTCTTCCAATGCACCAAACCCAGTGGAGTCCCGAGAGGCCCCTCCCACCTCCAGTTTCCCTGGCTTCTCAGATCCACCATGAGAAGCCCCCTGAGGTCACCTGCACAAGTCGAGGGAACCCAGGGTTTCCTGCCTCAACCCGGGAAAGACCTCGAGAGACCTTCTTCAACACGTCTCGAGGCCAGATTCCCCTACCATGGCTCGGGAGCAGTGACGCGCTCCCCCTCGCCACTCGCATGGAGACCCGACTTCCCTGGCGCCCCACGAGAGGCTCACTGACCTCGCCGTCGTACCTCGTGAGAGACCGCACACTGGGGCCGCCGCTCGAGAACAACCCCGAGATTCCCCCGTCATCGAGAGATGAGGGCCTTCGTCTCCTGCATGGCCTAGCGACCAATCTCGCGACCTCTCTCCAAACGCCTCAGGAGGCTTGACTCCCTTGAGTCCACCCAGTGAGCTCCAAGAGATACCCGTCGCGATTCGAGAGCAGAGCGGGGTTCTTTGCTTCCACTCGAGATGAATGCCTGTCTCCCCGGGTGCGTCTGGAATGCAACCCCGAGATCCCTGTCGCCCCTGGAGAGGAACATTGGCTTCTGGACACAAGCCTAGATGAGGTCTATTGGCCCTGCAGTCACTCGAGAGCAATCCCCAGCTTTCCTTCGCAACTCGAATGGAAGATTGGACTTGCCTGGGCCAACACAAGAGGCAGCCTGAATTCCCCGTCGTAACTCGAGAATCCCGCCGTAACTCGAGAAAAACCACGTGGCTCCCCCGTCATCGCAAGATGAAGCCCTTTCCCGCTACAGCGCCTCAGGAGAAGTCCCACGTTAGGAATTGGAGGTCGAAAGGGCACTTGGCACCCTTGATGCGACCCACAAAGTTCCCCGAAATCCCGGTCTCCCTCGAGAGGAACACTGAGGTTTTCCGGCACCCCCTCCTCTGAGCCCTTTCTCCCCTCCTGATCTGGACGGGAGGGTCGACTCCCCTGCTTTGTCTGGAAGGGGTTCCCGACCTTCCGGTCGCACCTCAGGATGAGGCCGGTCTCACGAAGACATTCCAGACGTGGCCTCGTGGGTGGTTCCACATTCCGTAGGACCCCGATTTCCCGGTCCCCTCTTGATAAGAACCCGATGCCCGGACACCTCTCCGAACTCCAGCCTGTGAATGAAGTCAACACGAAGGGGCAGTTTTCCCGTGCATCGTTCGGAAAAACCCCAGGTTCCAAATACAGCTCGACAAGCGGCCTCTCTCCCCGGGGACATCTCGAGAGGCAAGCGGAGTTCCATGCCTCAACCCAAGACGAGGCCTGACTCTCCTGTCCCCAGTCTGCAGGGACCCTGCGATCGGAGTCTGAAATCAGAGGTACCCTGCGGTTCCGGCCTCAACTGGAGATGAGGCCCTCTTCCAATGCACCAAACCCAGTGGAGTCCCGAGAGGCCCCTCCCACCTCCAGTTTCCCTGGCTTCTCAGAGCCACCATGAGAAGCCCCCTGAGGTCACCTGCACAAGTCGAGGGAACCCAGGGTTTCGTGCCTCAACCCGGGAAAGACCTCGAGAGACCTTCTTCAACACGTCTCGAGGCCAGATTCCCCTACCATGGCTCGGGAGCAATGACGTGCTCCCCCTCGCCACTCGCATGGAGACCCGACTTCCCTGGCGCCCCACGAGAGGCTCACTGACCTCGCCGTCGTACCTCGTGAGAGACCGCACACTGGGGCCGCCGCTCGAGAACAACCCCGAGATTCCCCCGTCATCGAGAGATGAGGGCCTTCGTCTCCTGCATGGCCTAGCGACCAATCTCGCCACCTCTCTCCAAACGCCTCAGGAGGCTTGACTCCCTTGAGTCCACCCAGTGAGCTCCAAGAGATACCCGTCGCGATTCGAGAGCAGAGCGGGGTTCTTTGCTTCCACTCGAGATGAATGCCTGTCTCCCCGGGTGCGTCTGGAATGCAACCCCGAGATCCCTGTCGCCCCTGGAGAGGAACATTGGCTTCTGGACACAAGCCTAGATGAGGTCTATTGGCCCTGCAGTCACTCGAGAGCAATCCCCAGCTTTCCTTCGCAACTCGAATGGAAGATTGGACTTGCCTGGGCCAACACAAGAGGCAGCCTGAATTCCCCGTCGTAACTCGAGAATCCCGCCGTAACTCGAGAAAAACCACGTGGCTCCCCCGTCATCGCAAGATGAAGCCCTTTCCCGCTACAGCGCCTCAGGAGAAGTCCCACGTTAGGAATTGGAGGTCGAAAGGGCACTTGGCACCCTTGATGCGACCCACAAAGTTCCCCGAAATCCCGGTCTCCCTCGAGAGGAACACTGAGGTTTTCCGGCACCCCTCCTCTGAGCCCTCTCTCCCCTCCTGATCTGGACAGGAGGGTCGACTCCCCTGCTTTGTCTGGAAGGGGTTCCCGACCTTCCGTTCGCACCTCAGGATGAGGCCGGTCTCACGAAGACATTCCAGACGTGGCCTCGTGGGCGGTTCCACATTCCGTAGGACCCCGATTTCCCGGTCCCCTCTTGATAAGAACCCGATGCCCGGACACCTCTCCGAACTCCAGCCTGTGAATGAAGTCAACACGAAGGGGCAGTTTTCCCGTGCATCGTTCGGAAAAAACCCCAGGTTCCAAATACAGCTGGACAAGCGGCCTCTCTCCCCGGGGACATCTCGAGAGGCAAGCGGAGTTCCATGCCTCAACCCAAGACGAGGCCTGACTCTCCTGTCCCCAGTCTGCAGGGACCCTGCGATCGGAGTCTGAAATCAGAGGTACCCTGCGGTTCCGGCCTCAACTGGAGAGGAGGCCCTCTTCCAATGCACCAAACCCAGTGGAGTCCCGAGAGGCCCCTCCCACCTCCAGTTTCCCTGGCTTCTCAGAGACACCATGAGAAGCCCCCTGAGGTCACCTGCACAAGTCGAGGGAACCCAGGGTTTCCTGCCTCAACCCGGGAAAGACCTCGAGAGACCTTCTTCAACACGTCTCGAGGCCAGATTCCCCTACCATGGCTCGGGAGCAATGACGCGCTCCCCCTCGCCACTCGCATGGAGACCCGACTTCCCTGGCGCCCCACGAGAGGCTCACTGACCTCGCCGTCGTACCTCGTGAGAGACCGCACACTGGGGCCGCCGCTCGAGAACAACCCCGAGATTCCCCCGTCATCGAGAGATGAGGGCCTTCGTCTCCTGCATGGCCTAGCGACCAATCTCGCGACCTCTCTCCAAACGCCTCAGGAGGCTTGACTCCCTTGAGTCCACCCAGTGAGCTCCAAGAGATACCCGTCGCGATTCGAGAGCAGAGCGGGGTTCTTTGCTTCCACTCGAGATGAATGCCTGTCTCCCCGGGTGCGTCTGGAATGCAACCCCGAGATCCCTGTCGCCCCTGGAGAGGAACATTGGCTTCTGGACACAAGCCTAGATGAGGTCTATTGGCCCTGCAGTCACTCGAGAGCAATCCCCAGCTTTCCTTCGCAACTCGAATGGAAGATTGGACTTGCCTGGGCCAACACAAGAGGCAGCCTGAATTCCCCGTCGTAACTCGAGAATCCCGCCGTAACTCGAGAAAAACCACGTGGCTCCCCCGTCATCGCAAGATGAAGCCCTTTCCCGCTACAGCGCCTCAGGAGAAGTCCCACGTTAGGAATTGGAGGTCGAAAGGGCACTTGGCAGCCTTGATGCGACCCACAAAGTTCCCCGAAATCCCGGTCTCCCTCGAGAGGAACACTGAGGTTTTCCGGCACCCCCTCCTCTGAGCCCTTTCTCCCCTCCTGATCTGGACAGGAGGGTCGACTCCCCTGCTTTGTCTGGAAGGGGTTCCCGACCTTCCGGTCGCACCTCAGGATGAGGCCGGTCTCACGAAGACATTCCAGACGTGGCCTCGTGGGTGGTTCCACATTCCGTAGGACCCCGATTTCCCGGTCCCCTCTTGATAAGAACCCGATGCCCGGACACCTCTCCGAACTCCAGCCTGTGAATGAAGTCAACACGAAGGGGCAGTTTTCCCGTGCATCGTTCGGAAAAACCCCAGGTTCCAAATACAGCTCGACAAGCGGCCTCTCTCCCCGGGGACATCTCGAGAGGCAAGCGGAGTTCCATGCCTCAACCCAAGACGAGGCCTGACTCTCCTGTCCCCAGTCTGCAGGGACCCTGCGATCGGAGTCTGAAATCAGAGGTACCCTGCGGTTCCGGCCTCAACTGGAGATGAGGCCCTCTTCCAATGCACCAAACCCAGTGGAGTCCCGAGAGGCCCCTCCCACCTCCAGTTTCCCTGGCTTCTCAGAGCCACCATGAGAAGCCCCCTGAGGTCACCTGCACAAGTCGAGGGAACCCAGGGTTTCCTGCCTCAACCCGGGAAAGACCTCGAGAGACCTTCTTCAACACGTCTCGAGGCCAGATTCCCCTACCATGGCTCGGGAGCAATGACGCGCTCCCCCTCGCCACTCGCATGGAGACCCGACTTCCCTGGCGCCCCACGAGAGGCTCACTGACCTCGCCGTCGTACCTCGTGAGAAACCGCACACTGGGGCCGCCGCTCGAGAACAACCCCGAGATTCCCCCGTCATCGAGAGATGAGGGCCTTCGTCTCCTGCATGGCCTAGCGACCAATCTCGCGACCTCTCTCCAAACGCCTCAGGAGGCTTGACTCCCTTGAGTCCACCCAGTGAGCTCCAAGAGATACCCGTCGCGATTCGAGAGCAGAGCGGGGTTCTTTGCTTCCACTCGAGATGAATGCCTGTCTCCCCGGGTGCGTCTGGAATGCAACCCCGAGATCCCTGTCGCCCCTGGAGAGGAACATTGGCTTCTGGACACAAGCCTAGATGAGGTCTATTGGCCCTGCAGTCACTCGAGAGCAATCCCCAGCTTTCCTTCGCAACTCGAATGGAAGATTGGACTTGCCTGGGCCAACACAAGAGGCAGCCTGAATTCCCCGTCGTAACTCGAGAATCCCGCCGTAACTCGAGAAAAACCACGTGGCTCCCCCGTCATCGCAAGATGAAGCCCTTTCCCGCTACAGCGCCTCAGGAGAAGTCCCACGTTAGGAATTGGAGGTCGAAAGGGCACTTGGCAGCCTTGATGCGACCCACAAAGTTCCCCGAAATCCCGGTCTCCCTCGAGAGGAACACTGAGGTTTTCCGGCACCCCCTCCTCTGAGCCCTTTCTCCCCTCCTGATCTGGACAGGAGGGTCGACTCCCCTGCTTTGTCTGGAAGGGGTTCCCGACCTTCCGGTCGCACCTCAGGATGAGGCCGGTCTCACGAAGACATTCCAGACGTGGCCTCGTGGGTGGTTCCACATTCCGTAGGACCCCGATTTCCCGGTCCCCTCTTGATAAGAACCCGATGCCCGGACACCTCTCCGAACTCCAGCCTGTGAATGAAGTCAACACGAAGGGGCAGTTTTTCCGTGCATCGTTCGGAAAAAACCCCAGGTTCCAAATACAGCTCGACAAGCGGCCTCTCTCCCCGGGGACATCTCGAGAGGCAAGCGGAGTTCCATGCCTCAACCCAAGACGAGGCCTGACTCTCCTGTCCCCAGTCTGCAGGGACCCTGCGATCGGAGTCTGAAATCAGAGGTACCCTGCGGTTCCGGCCTCAACTGGAGATGAGGCCCTCTTCCAATGCACCAAACCCAGTGGAGTCCCGAGAGGCCCCTCCCACCTCCAGTTTCCCTGGCTTCTCAGAGCCACCATGAGAAGCCCCCTGAGGTCACCTGCACAAGTCGAGGGAACCCAGGGTTTCCTGCCTCAACCCGGGAAAGACCTCGAGAGACCTTCTTCAACACGTCTCGAGGCCAGATTCCCCTACCATGGCTCGGGAGCAATGACGCGCTCCCCCTCGCCACTCGCATGGAGACCCGACTTCCCTGGCGCCCCACGAGAGGCTCACTGACCTCGCCGTCGTACCTCGTGAGAAACCGCACACTGGGGCCGCCGCTCGAGAACAACCCCGAGATTCCCCCGTCATCGAGAGATGAGGGCCTTCGTCTCCTGCATGGCCTAGCGACCAATCTCGCGACCTCTCTCCAAACGCCTCAGGAGGCTTGACTCCCTTGAGTCCACCCAGTGAGCTCCAAGAGATACCCGTCGCGATTCGAGAGCAGAGCGGGGTTCTTTGCTTCCACTCGAGATGAATGCCTGTCTCCCCGGGTGCGTCTGGAATGCAACCCCGAGATCCCTGTCGCCCCTGGAGAGGAACATTGGCTTCTGGACACAAGCCTAGATGAGGTCTATTGGCCCTGCAGTCACTCGAGAGCAATCCCCAGCTTTCCTTCGCAACTCGAATGGAAGATTGGACTTGCCTGGGCCAACACAAGAGGCAGCCTGAATTCCCCGTCGTAACTCGAGAATCCCGCCGTAACTCGAGAAAAACCACGTGGCTCCCCCGTCATCGCAAGATGAAGCCCTTTCCCGCTACAGCGCCTCAGGAGAAGTCCCACGTTAGGAATTGGAGGTCGAAAGGGCACTTGGCACCCTTGATGCGACCCACAAAGTTCCCCGAAATCCCGGTCTCCCTCGAGAGGAACACTGAGGTTTTCCGCCACCCCCTCCTCTGAGCCCTTTCTCCCCTCCTGATCTGGACAGGAGGCTCGACTCCCCTGCTTTGTCTGGAAGGGGTTCCCGACCTTCCGGTCGCACCTCAGGATGAGGCCGGTCTCACGAAGACATTCCAGACGTGGCCTCGTGGGTGGTTCCACATTCCGTAGGACCCCGATTTCCCGGTCCCCTCTTGATAAGAACCCGATGCCCGGACACCTCTCCGAACTCCAGCCTGTGAATGAAGTCAACACGAAGGGGCAGTTTTTCCGTGCATCGTTCGGAAAAAACACCAGGTTCCAAATACAGCTCGACAAGCGGCCTCTCTCCCCGGGGACATCTCGAGAGGCAAGCGGAGTTCCATGCCTCAACCCAAGACGAGGCCTGACTCTCCTGTCCCCAGTCTGCAGGGACCCTGCGATCGGAGTCTGAAATCAGAGGTACCCTGCGGCTCCTGCCTCAACTGGAGATGAGGCCCTCTTCCAATGCACCAAACCCAGTGGAGTCCCGAGAGGCCCCTCCCACCTCCAGTTTCCCTGGCTTCTCAGAGCCACCATGAGAAGCCCCCTGAGGTCACCTGCACAAGTCGAGGGAACCCAGGGTTTCGTGCCTCAACCCGGGAAAGACCTCGAGAGACCTTCTTCAACACGTCTCGAGGCCAGATTCCCCTACCATGGCTCGGGAGCAATGACGCGCTCCCCCTCGCCACTCGCATGGAGACCCGACTTCCCTGGCGCCCCACGAGAGGCTCACTGACCTCGCCGTCGTACCTCGTGAGAAACCGCACACTGGGGCCGCCGCTCGAGAACAACCCCGAGATTCCCCCGTCATCGAGAGATGAGGGCCTTCGTCTCCTGCATGGCCTAGCGACCAATCTCGCGACCTCTCTCCAAACGCCTCAGGAGGCTTGACTCCCTTGAGTCCACCCAGTGAGCTCCAAGAGATACCCGTCGCGATTCGAGAGCAGAGCGGGGTTCTTTGCTTCCACTCGAGATGAATGCCTGTCTCCCCGGGTGCGTCTGGAATGCAACCCCGAGATCCCTGTCGCCCCTGGAGAGGAACATTGGCTTCTGGACACAAGCCTAGATGAGGTCTATTGGCCCTGCAGTCACTCGAGAGCAATCCCCAGCTTTCCTTCGCAACTCGAATGGAAGATTGGACTTGCCTGGGCCAACACAAGAGGCAGCCTGAATTCCCCGTCGTAACTCGAGAATCCCGCCGTAACTCGAGAAAAACCACGTGGCTCCCCCGTCATCGCAAGATGAAGCCCTTTCCCGCTACAGCGCCTCAGGAGAAGTCCCACGTTAGGAATTGGAGGTCGAAAGGGCACTTGGCACCCTTGATGCGACCCACAAAGTTCCCCGAAATCCCGGTCTCCCTCGAGAGGAACACTGAGGTTTTCCGGCACCCCCTCCTCTGAGCCCTTTCTCCCCTCCTGATCTGGACAGGAGGGTCGACTCCCCTGCTTTGTCTGGAAGGGGTTCCCGACCTTCCGGTCGCACCTCAGGATGAGGCCGGTCTCACGAAGACATTCCAGACGTGGCCTCGTGGGTGGTTCCACATTCCGTAGGACCCCGATTTCCCGGTCCCCTCTTGATAAGAACCCGATGCCCGGACACCTCTCCGAACTCCAGCCTGTGAATGAAGTCAACACGAAGGGGCAGTTTTTCCGTGCATCGTTCGGAAAAAACCCCAGGTTCCAAATACAGCTCGACAAGCGGCCTCTCTCCCCGGGGACATCTCGAGAGGCAAGCGGAGTTCCATGCCTCAACCCAAGACGAGGCCTGACTCTCCTGTCCCCAGTCTGCAGGGACCCTGCGATCGGAGTCTGAAATCAGAGGTACCCTGCGGTTCCGGCCTCAACTGGAGATGAGGCCCTCTTCCAATGCACCAAACCCAGTGGAGTCCCGAGAGGCCCCTCCCACCTCCAGTTTCCCTGGCTTCTCAGAGCCACCATGAGAAGCCCCCTGAGGTCACCTGCACAAGTCGAGGGAACCCAGGGTTTCCTGCCTCAACCCGGGAAAGACCTCGAGAGACCTTCTTCAACACGTCTCGAGGCCAGATTCCCCTACCATGGCTCGGGAGCAATGACGCGCTCCCCCTCGCCACTCGCATGGAGACCCGACTTCCCTGGCGCCCCACGAGAGGCTCACTGACCTCGCCGTCGTACCTCGTGAGAGACCGCACACTGGGGCCGCCGCTCGAGAACAACCCCGAGATTCCCCCGTCATCGAGAGATGAGGGCCTTCGTCTCCTGCGTGGCCTAGCGACCAATCTCGCGACCTCTCTCCAAACGCCTCAGGAGGCTTGACTCCCTTGAGTCCACCCAGTGAGCTCCAAGAGATACCCGTCGCGATTCGAGAGCAGAGCGGGGTTCTTTGCTTCCACTCGAGATGAATGCCTGTCTCCCCGGGTGCGTCTGGAATGCAACCCCGAGATCCCTGTCGCCCCTGGAGAGGAACATTGGCTTCTGGACACAAGCCAAATGAGGTCTATTGGCCCTGCAGTCACTCGAGAGCAATCCCCAGCTTTCCTTCGCAACTCGAATGGAAGATTGGACTTGCCTGGGCCAACACAAGAGGCAGCCTGAATTCCCCGTCGTAACTCGAGAACCCCGCCGTAACTCGAGAAAAACCACGTGGCTCCCCCGTCATCGCAAGATGAAGCCCTTTCCCGCTACAGCGCCTCAGGAGAAGTCCCACGTTAGGAACTGGAGGTCGAAAGGGCACTTGGCACCCTTGATGCGACCCACAAAGTTCCCCTAAATCCCGGTCTCCCTCGAGAGGAACACTGAGGGTTTCCGGCACCCCCTCCTCTGAGCCCTTTCTCCCCTCCTGATCTGGACAGGAGGGTCGACTCCCCTGCTTTGTCTGGAAGGGGTTCCCGACCTTCCGGTCGCACCTCAGGATGAGGCCGGTCTCACGAAGACATTCCAGACGTGGCCTCGTGGGTGGTTCCACATTCCGTAGGACCCCGATTTCCCGGTCCCCTCTTGATAAGAACCCGATGCCCGGACACCTCTCCGAACTCCAGCCTGTGAATGAAGTCAACACGAAGGGGCAGTTTTCCCGTGCATCGTTCGGAAAAAACCCCAGGTTCCAAATACAGCTCGACAAGCGGCCTCTCTCCCCGGGGACATCTCGAGAGGCAAGCGGAGTTCCATGCCTCAACCCAAGACGAGGCCTGACTCTCCTGTCCCCAGTCTGCAGGGACCCTGCGATCGGAGTCTGAAATCAGAGGTACCCTGCGGCTCCTGCCTCAACTGGAGATGAGGCCCTCTTCCAATGCACCAAACCCAGTGGAGTCCCGAGAGGCCCCTCCCACCTCCAGTTTCCCTGGCTTCTCAGAGCCACCATGAGAAGCCCCCTGAGGTCACCTGCACAAGTCGAGGGAACCCAGGGTTTCCTGCCTCAACCCGGGAAAGACCTCGAGAGACCTTCTTCAACACGTCTCGAGGCCAGATTCCCCTACCATGGCTCGGGAGCAGTGACGCGCTCCCCCTCGCCACTCGCATGGAGACCCGACTTCCCTGGCGCCCCACGAGAGGCTCACTGACCTCGCCGTCGTACCTCGTGAGAAACCGCACACTGGGGCCGCCGCTCGAGAACAACCCCGAGATTCCCCCGTCATCGAGAGATGAGGGCCTTCGTCTCCTGCATGGCCTAGCGACCAATCTCGCGACCTCTCTCCAAACGCCTCAGGAGGCTTGACTCCCTTGAGTCCACCCAGTGAGCTCCAAGAGATACCCGTCGCGATTCGAGAGCAGAGCGGGGTTCTTTGCTTCCACTCGAGATGAATGCCTGTCTCCCCGGGTGCGTCTGGAATGCAACCCCGAGATCCCTGTCGCCCCTGGAGAGGAACATTGGCTTCTGGACACAAGCCTAGATGAGGTCTATTGGCCCTGCAGTCACTCGAGAGCAATCCCCAGCTTTCCTTCGCAACTCGAATGGAAGATTGGACTTGCCTGGGCCAACACAAGAGGCAGCCTGAATTCCCCGTCGTAACTCGAGAATCCCGCCGTAACTCGAGAAAAACCACGTGGCTCCCCCGTCATCGCAAGATGAAGCCCTTTCCCGCTACAGCGCCTCAGGAGAAGTCCCACGTTAGGAATTGGAGGTCGAAAGGGCACTTGGCACCCTTGATGCGACCCACAAAGTTCCCCGAAATCCCGGTCTCCCTCGAGAGGAACACTGAGGTTTTCCGGCACCCCCTCCTCTGAGCCCTTTCTCCCCTCCTGATCTGGACAGGAGGGTCGACTCCCCTGCTTTGTCTGGAAGGGGTTCCCGACCTTCCGGTCGCACCTCAGGATGAGGCCGGTCTCACGAAGACATTCCAGACGTGGCCTCGTGGGTGGTTCCACATTCCGTAGGACCCCGATTTCCCGGTCCCCTCTTGATAAGAACCCGATGCCCGGACACCTCTCCGAACTCCAGCCTGTGAATGCAGTCAACACGAAGGGGCAGTTTTCCCGTGCATCGTTCGGAAAAAACCCCAGGTTCCAAATACAGCTCGACAAGCGGCCTCTCTCCCCGGGGACATCTCGAGAGGCAAGCGGAGTTCCATGCCTCAACCCAAGACGAGGCCTGACTCTCCTGTCCCCATTCTGCAGGGACCCTGCGATCGGAGTCTGAAATCAGAGGTACCCTGCGGTTCCGGCCTCAACTGGAGATGAGGCCCTCTTCCAATGCACCAAACCCAGTGGAGTCCCGAGAGGCCCCTCCCACCTCCAGTTTCCCTGGCTTCTCAGAGCCACCATGAGAAGCCCCCTGAGGTCACCTGCACAAGTCGAGGGAACCCAGGGTTTCCTGCCTCAACCCGGGAAAGACCTCGAGAGACCTTCTTCAACACGTCTCGAGGCCAGATTCCCCTACCATGGCTCGGGAGCAATGACGCGCTCCCCCTCGCCACTCGCATGGAGACCCGACTTCCCTGGCGCCCCACGAGAGGCTCACTGACCTCGCCGTCGTACCTCGTGAGAAACCGCACACTGGGGCCGCCGCTCGAGAACAACCCCGAGATTCCCCCGTCATCGAGAGATGAGGGCCTTCGTCTCCTGCATGGCCTAGCGACCAATCTCGCGACCTCTCTCCAAACGCCTCAGGAGGCTTGACTCCCTTGAGTCCACCCAGTGAGCTCCAAGAGATACCCGTCGCGATTCGAGAGCAGAGCGGGGTTCTTTGCTTCCACTCGAGATGAATGCCTGTCTCCCCGGGTGCGTCTGGAATGCAACCCCGAGATCCCTGTCGCCCCTGGAGAGGAACATTGGCTTCTGGACACAAGCCTAGATGAGGTCTATTGGCCCTGCAGTCACTCGAGAGCAATCCCCAGCTTTCCTTCGCAACTCGAATGGAAGATTGGACTTGCCTGGGCCAACACAAGAGGCAGCCTGAATTCCCCGTCGTAACTCGAGAATCCCGCCGTAACTCGAGAAAAACCACGTGGCTCCCCCGTCATCGCAAGATGAAGCCCTTTCCCGCTACAGCGCCTCAGGAGAAGTCCCACGTTAGGAATTGGAGGTCGAAAGGGCACTTGGCACCCTTGATGCGACCCACAAAGTTCCCCGAAATCCCGGTCTCCCTCGAGAGGAACACTGAGGTTTTCCGGCACCCCCTCCTCTGAGCCCTTTCTCCCCTCCTGATCTGGACAGGAGGGTCGACTCCCCTGCTTTGTCTGGAAGGGGTTCCCGACCTTCCGGTCGCACCACAGGATGAGGCCGGTCTCACGAAGACATTCCAGACGTGGCCTCGTGGGTGGTTCCACATTCCGTAGGACCCCGATTTCCCGGTCCCCTCTTGATAAGAACCCGATGCCCGGACACCTCTCCGAACTCCAGCCTGTGAATGAAGTCAACACGAAGGGGCAGTTTTCCCGTGCATCGTTCGGAAAAAACCCCAGGTTCCAAATACAGCTCGACAAGCGGCCTCTCTCCCCGGGGACATCTCGAGAGGCAAGCGGAGTTCCATGCCTCAACCCAAGACGAGGCCTGACTCTCCTGTCCCCAGTCTGCAGGGACCCTGCGATCGGAGTCTGAAATCAGAGGTACCCTGCGGTTCCTGCCTCAACTGGAGATGAGGCCCTCTTCCAATGCACCAAACCCAGTGGAGTCCCGAGAGGCCCCTCCCACCTCCAGTTTCCCTGGCTTCTCAGAGCCACCATGAGAAGCCCCCTGAGGTCACCTGCACAAGTCGAGGGAACCCAGGGTTTCCTGCCTCAACCCGGGAAAGACCTCGAGAGACCTTCTTCAACACGTCTCGAGGCCAGATTCCCCTACCATGGCTCGGGAGCAATGACGCGCTCCCCTCGCCACTCGCATGGAGACCCGACTTCCCTGGCGCCCCACGAGAGGCTCACTGACCTCGCCGTCGTACCTCGTGAGAGACCGCACACTGGGGCCGCCGCTCGAGAACAACCCCGAGATTCCCCCGTCATCGAGAGATGAGGGCCTTCGTCTCCTGCATGGCCTAGCGACCAATCTCGCGACCTCTCTCCAAACGCCTCAGGAGGCTTGACTCCCTTGAGTCCACCCAGTGAGCTCCAAGAGATACCCGTCGCGATTCGAGAGCAGAGCGGGGTTCTTTGCTTCCACTCGAGATGAATGCCTGTCTCCCCGGGTGCGTCTGGAATGCAACCCCGAGATCCCTGTCGCCCCTGGAGAGGAACATTGGCTTCTGGACACAAGCCTAGATGAGGTCTATTGGCCCTGCAGTCACTCGAGAGCAATCCCCAGCTTTCCTTCGCAACTCGAATGGAAGATTGGACTTGCCTGGGCCAACACAAGAGGCAGCCTGAATTCCCCGTCGTAACTCGAGAATCCCGCCGTAACTCGAGAAAAACCACGTGGCTCCCCCGTCATCGCAAGATGAAGCCCTTTCCCGCTACAGCGCCTCAGGAGAAGTCCCACGTTAGGAATTGGAGGTCGAAAGGGCACTTGGCACCCTTGATGCGACCCACAAAGTTCCCCGAAATCCCGGTCTCCCTCGAGAGGAACACTGAGGTTTTCCGGCACCCCTCCTCTGAGCCCTTTCTCCCCTCCTGATCTGGACAGGAGGGTCGACTCCCCTGCTTTGTCTGGAAGGGGTTCCCGACCTTCCGGTCGCACCTCAGGATGAGGCCGGTCTCACGAAGACATTCCAGACGTGGCCTCGTGGGTGGTTCCACATTCCGTAGGACCCCGATTTCCCGGTCCCCTCTTGATAAGAACCCGATGCCCGGACACCTCTCCGAACTCCACCCTGTGAATGAAGTCAACACGAAGGGGCAGTTTTTCCGTGCATCGTTCGGAAAAACCCCAGGTTCCAAATACAGCTCGACAAGCGGCCTCTCTCCCCGGGGACATCTCGAGAGGCAAGCGGAGTTCCATGCCTCAACCCAAGACGAGGCCTGACTCTCCTGTCCCCAGTCTGCAGGGACCCTGCGATCGGAGTCTGAAATCAGAGGTACCCTGCGGCTCCTGCCTCAACTGGAGATGAGGCCCTCTTCCAATGCACCAAACCCAGTGGAGTCCCGAGAGGCCCCTCCCACCTCCAGTTTCCCTGGCTTCTCAGAGCCACCATGAGAAGCCCCCTGAGGTCACCTGCACAAGTCGAGGGAACCCAGGGTTTCCTGCCTCAACCCGGGAAAGACCTCGAGAGACCTTCTTCAACACGTCTCGAGGCCAGATTCCCCTACCATGGCTCGGGAGCAATGACGCGCTCCCCTCGCCACTCGCATGGAGACCCGACTTCCCTGGCGCCCCACGAGAGGCTCACTGACCTCGCCGTCGTACCTCGTGAGAAACCGCACACTGGGGCCGCCGCTCGAGAACAACCCCGAGATTCCCCCGTCATCGAGAGATGAGGGCCTTCGTCTCCTGCATGGCCTAGCGACCAATCTCGCGACCTCTCTCCAAACGCCTCAGGAGGCTTGACTCCCTTGAGTCCACCCAGTGAGCTCCAAGAGATACCCGTCGCGATTCGAGAGCAGAGCGGGGTTCTTTGCTTCCACTCGAGATGAATGCCTGTCTCCCCGGGTGCGTCTGGAATGCAACCCCGAGATCCCTGTCGCCCCTGGAGAGGAACATTGGCTTCTGGACACAAGCCTAGATGAGGTCTATTGGCCCTGCAGTCACTCGAGAGCAATCCCCAGCTTTCCTTCGCAACTCGAATGGAAGATTGGACTTGCCTGGGCCAACACAAGAGGCAGCCTGAATTCCCCGTCGTAACTCGAGAATCCCGCCGTAACTCGAGAAAAACCACGTGGCTCCCCCGTCATCGCAAGATGAAGCCCTTTCCCGCTACAGCGCCTCAGGAGAAGTCCCACGTTAGGAATTGGAGGTCGAAAGGGCACTTGGCACCCTTGATGCGACCCACAAAGTTCCCCGAAATCCCGGTCTCCCTCGAGAGGAACACTGAGGTTTTCCGGCACCCCCTCCTCTGAGCCCTTTCTCCCCTCCTGATCTGGACAGGAGGGTCGACTCCCCTGCTTTGTCTGGAAGGGGTTCCCGACCTTCCGGTCGCACCTCAGGATGAGGCCGGTCTCACGAAGACATTCCAGACGTGGCCTCGTGGGTGGTTCCACATTCCGTAGGACCCCGATTTCCCGGTCCCCTCTTGATAAGAACCCGATGCCCGGACACCTCTCCGAACTCCAGCCTGTGAATGAAGTCAACACGAAGGGGCAGTTTTTCCGTGCATCGTTCGGAAAAAACCCCAGGTTCCAAATACAGCTCGACAAGCGGCCTCTCTCCCCGGGGACATCTCGAGAGGCAAGCGGAGTTCCATGCCTCAACCCAAGACGAGGCCTGACTCTCCTGTCCCCATTCTGCAGGGACCCTGCGATCGGAGTCTGAAATCAGAGGTACCCTGCGGTTCCGGCCTCAACTGGAGATGAGGCCCTCTTCCAATGCACCAAACCCAGTGGAGTCCCGAGAGGCCCCTCCCACCTCCAGTTTCCCTGGCTTCTCAGAGCCACCATGAGAAGCCCCCTGAGTTCACCTGCACAAGTCGAGGGAACCCAGGGTTTCCTGCCTCAACCCGGGAAAGACCTCGAGAGACCTTCTTCAACACGTCTCGAGGCCAGATTCCCCTACCATGGCTCGGGAGCAATGACGCGCTCCCCCTCGCCACTCGCATGGAGACCCGACTTCCCTGGCGCCCCACGAGAGGCTCACTGACCTCGCCGTCGTACCTCGTGAGAAACCGCACACTGGGGCCGCCGCTCGAGAACAACCCCGAGATTCCCCCGTCATCGAGAGATGAGGGCCTTCGTCTCCTGCATGGCCTAGCGACCAATCTCGCGACCTCTCTCCAAACGCCTCAGGAGGCTTGACTCCCTTGAGTCCACCCAGTGAGCTCCAAGAGATACCCGTCGCGATTCGAGAGCAGAGCGGGGTTCTTTGCTTCCACTCGAGATGAATGCCTGTCTCCCCGGGTGCGTCTGGAATGCAACCCCGAGATCCCTGTCGCCCCTGGAGAGGAACATTGGCTTCTGGACACAAGCCTAGATGAGGTCTATTGGCCCTGCAGTCACTCGAGAGCAATCCCCAGCTTTCCTTCGCAACTCGAATGGAAGATTGGACTTGCCTGGGCCAACACAAGAGGCAGCCTGAATTCCCCGTCGTAACTCGAGAATCCCGCCGTAACTCGAGAAAAACCACGTGGCTCCCCCGTCATCGCAAGATGAAGCCCTTTCCCGCTACAGCGCCTCAGGAGAAGTCCCACGTTAGGAATTGGAGGTCGAAAGGGCACTTGGCACCCTTGATGCGACCCACAAAGTTCCCCGAAATCCCGGTCTCCCTCGAGAGGAACACTGAGGTTTTCCGGCACCCCCTCCTCTGAGCCCTTTCTCCCCTCCTGATCTGGACAGGAGGGTCGACTCCCCTGCTTTGTCTGGAAGGGGTTCCCGACCTTCCGGTCGCACCTCAGGATGAGGCCGGTCTCACGAAGACATTCCAGACGTGGCCTCGTGGGTGGTTCCACATTCCGTAGGACCCCGATTTCCCGGTCCCCTCTTGATAAGAACCCGATGCCCGGACACCTCTCCGAACTCCAGCCTGTGAATGAAGTCAACACGAAGGGGCAGTTTTCCCGTGCATCGTTCGGAAAAACCCCAGGTTCCAAATACAGCTCGACAAGCGGCCTCTCTCCCCGGGGACATCTCGAGAGGCAAGCGGAGTTCCATGCCTCAACCCAAGACGAGGCCTGACTCTCCTGTCCCCAGTCTGCAGGGACCCTGCGATCGGAGTGTGAAATCAGAGGTACCCTGCGGTTCCGGCCTCAACTGGAGATGAGGCCCTCTTCCAATGCACCAAACCCAGTGGAGTCCCGAGAGGCCCCTCCCACCTCCAGTTTCCCTGGCTTCTCAGAGCCACCATGAGAAGCCCCCTGAGGTCACCTGCACAAGTCGAGGGAACCCAGGGTTTCCTGCCTCAACCCGGGAAAGACCTCGAGAGACCTTCTTCAACACGTCTCGAGGCCAGATTCCCCTACCATGGCTCGGGAGCAATGACGCGCTCCCCTCGCCACTCGCATGGAGACCCGACTTCCCTGGCGCCCCACGAGAGGCTCACTGACCTCGCCGTCGTACCTCGTGAGAGACCGCACACTGGGGCCGCCGCTCGAGAACAACCCCGAGATTCCCCCGTCATCGAGAGATGAGGGCCTTCGTCTCCTGCATGGCCTAGCGACCAATCTCGCGACCTCTCTCCAAACGCCTCAGGAGGCTTGACTCCCTTGAGTCCACCCAGTGAGCTCCAAGAGATACCCGTCGCGATTCGAGAGCAGAGCGGGGTTCTTTGCTTCCACTCGAGATGAATGCCTGTCTCCCCGGGTGCGTCTGGAATGCAACCCCGAGATCCCTGTCGCCCCTGGAGAGGAACATTGGCTTCTGGACACAAGCCTAGATGAGGTCTATTGGCCCTGCAGTCACTCGAGAGCAATCCCCAGCTTTCCTTCGCAACTCGAATGGAAGATTGGACTTGCCTGGGCCAACACAAGAGGCAGCCTGAATTCCCCGTCGTAACTCGAGAATCCCGCCGTAACTCGAGAAAAACCACGTGGCTCCCCCGTCATCGCAAGATGAAGCCCTTTCCCGCTACAGCGCCTCAGGAGAAGTCCCACGTTAGGAATTGGAGGTCGAAAGGGCACTTGGCACCCTTGATGCGACCCACAAAGTTCCCCGAAATCCCGGTCTCCCTCGAGAGGAACACTGAGGTTTTCCGGCACCCCCTCCTCTGAGCCCTTTCTCCCCTCCTGATCTGGACAGGAGGGTCGACTCCCCTGCTTTGTCTGGAAGGGGTTCCCGACCTTCCGGTCGCACCTCAGGATGAGGCCGGTCTCACGAAGACATTCCAGACGTGGCCTCGTGGGTGGTTCCACATTCCGTAGGACCCCGATTTCCCGGTCCCCTCTTGATAAGAACCCGATGCCCGGACACCTCTCCGAACTCCAGCCTGTGAATGAAGTCAACACGAAGGGGCAGTTTTCCCGTGCATCGTTCGGAAAAACCCCAGGTTCCAAATACAGCTCGACAA
Source organism: Bos javanicus (assembly GCF_032452875.1). NCBI lineage: Eukaryota > Metazoa > Chordata > Mammalia > Artiodactyla > Bovidae > Bos > Bos javanicus. Next base: position 143,384 of record NW_026894074.1, on the reverse strand, counting down.
GCGGCCTCTCTCCCCGGGGACATCTCGAGAGGCAAGCGGAGTTCCATGCCTCAACCCAAGACGAGGCCTGACTCTCCTGTCCCCATTCTGCAGGGACCCTGCGATCGGAGTCTGAAATCAGAGGTACCCTGCGGTTCCGGCCTCAACTGGAGATGAGGCCCTCTTCCAATGCACCAAGCCCAGTGGAGTCCCGAGAGGCCCCTCCCACCTCCAGTTTCCCTGGCTTCTCAGAGCCACCATGAGAAGCCCCCTGAGGTCAACTGCACAAGTCGAGGGAACCCAGGGTTTCCTGCCTCAACCTGGGAAAGACCTCGAGAGACCTTCCACACGTCTCGAGGCCAGATTCCCCTACCATGGCTCGTGAGCAATGACGCGCTCCCCCTCGCCACTCGCATGGAGACCCAACTTCCCTGGCGCCCCACGAGAGGCTCACTGACCTCGCCGTCGTACCTCGTGAGAAACCGCACACTGGGGCCGCCGCTCGAGAACAACCCCGAGATTCCCCCGTCATCGAGAGATGAGGGCCTTCGTCTCCTGCATGGCCTAGCGACCAATCTCGCGACCTCTCTCCAAACGCCTCAGGAGGCTTGACTCCCTTGAGTCCACCCAGTGAGCTCCAAGAGATACCCGTCGCGATTCGAGAGCAGAGCGGGGTTCTTTGCTTCCACTCGAGATGAATGCCTGTCTCCCCGGGTGCGTCTGGAATGCAACCCCGAGATCCCTGTCGCCCCTGCAGAGGAACATTGGCTTCTGGATACAAGCCTAGATGAGGTCTATAGGCCCTGCAGTCACTCGAGAGCAATCCCCAGCTTTCCTTCGCAACTCGAATGGAAGATTGGACTTGCCTGGGCCAACACAAGAGGCAGCCTGAATTCCCCGTCGTAACTCGAGAATCCCGCCGTAACTCGAGAAAAACCACGTGGCTCCCCCGTCATCGCAAGATGAAGCCCTTTCCCGCTACAGCGCCTCAGGAGAAGTCCCACGTTAGGAATTGGAGGTCGAAAGGGCACTTGGCACCCTTGATGCGACCCACAAAGTTCCCCGAAATCCCGGTCTCCCTCGAGAGGAACACTGAGGTTTTCCGGCACCCCCTCCTCTGAGCCCTTTCTCCCCTCCTGATCTGGACAGGAGGGTCGACTCCCCTGCTTTGTCTGGAAGGGGTTCCCGACCTTCCGGTCGCACCTCAGGATGAGACCGGTCTCACGAAGACATTCCAGACGTGGCCTCGTGGGTGGTTCCACATTCCGTAGGACCCCGATTTCCCGGTCCCCTCTTGATAAGAACCCGATGCCCGGACACCTCTCCGAACTCCAGCCTGTGAATGAAGTCAACACGAAGGGGCAGTTTTCCCGTGCATCGTTCGGAAAAAACCCCAGGTTCCAAATACAGCTCGACAAGCGGCCTCTCTCCCCGGGGACATCTCGAGAGGCAAGCGGAGTTCCATGCCTCAACCCAAGACGAGGCCTGACTCTCCTGTCCCCAGTCTGCAGGGACCCTGCGATCGGAGTCTGAAATCAGAGGTACCCTGCGGTTCCGGCCTCAACTGGAGATGAGGCCCTCTTCCAATGCACCAAACCCAGTGGAGTCCCGAGAGGCCCCTCCCACCTCCAGTTTCCCTGGCTTCTCAGAGCCACCATGAGAAGCCCCCTGAGGTCACCTGCACAAGTCGAGGGAACCCAGGGTTTCGTGCCTCAACCCGGGAAAGACCTCGAGAGACCTTCTTCAACACGTCTCGAGGCCAGATTCCCCTACCATGGCTCGGGAGCAATGACGCGCTCCCCCTCGCCACTCGCATGGAGACCCGACTTCCCTGGCGCCCCACGAGAGGCTCACTGACCTCGCCGTCGTACCTCTTGAGAGACCGCACACTGGGGCCGCCGCTCGAGAACAACCCCGAGATTCCCCCGTCATCGAGAGATGAGGGCCTTCGTCTCCTGCATGGCCTAGCGACCAATCTCGCGACCTCTCTCCAAACGCCTCAGGAGGCTTGACTCCCTTGAGTCCACCCAGTGAGCTCCAAGAGATACCCGTCGCGATTCGAGAGCAGAGCGGGGTTCTTTGCTTCCACTCGAGATGAATGCCTGTCTCCCCGGGTGCGTCTGGAATGCAACCCCGAGATCCCTGTCGCCCCTGGAGAGGAACATTGGCTTCTGGACACAAGCCTAGATGAGGTCTATTGGCCCTGCAGTCACTCGAGAGCAATCCCCAGCTTTCCTTCGCAACTCGAATGGAAGATTGGACTTGCCTGGGCCAACACAAGAGGCAGCCTGAATTCCCCGTCGTAACTCGAGAATCCCGCCGTAACTCGAGAAAAACCACGTGGCTCCCCCGTCATCGCAAGATGAAGCCCTTTCCCGCTACAGCGCCTCAGGAGAAGTCCCACGTTAGGAATTGGAGGTCGAAAGGGCACTTGGCAGCCTTGATGCGACCCACAAAGTTCCCCGAAATCCCGGTCTCCCTCGAGAGGAACACTGAGGTTTTCCGGCACCCCCTCCTCTGAGCCCTTTCTCCCCTCCTGATCTGGACAGGAGGGTCGACTCCCCTGCTTTGTCTGGAAGGGGTTCCCGACCTTCCGGTCGCACCTCAGGATGAGGCCGGTCTCACGAAGACATTCCAGACGTGGCCTCGTGGGTGGTTCCACATTCCGTAGGACCCCGATTTCCCGGTCCCCTCTTGATAAGAACCCGATGCCCGGACACCTCTCCGAACTCCACCCTGTGAATGAAGTCAACACGAAGGGGCAGTTTTCCCGTGCATCGTTCGGAAAAACCCCAGGTTCCAAATACAGCTCGACAAGCGGCCTCTCTCCCCGGGGACATCTCGAGAGGCAAGCGGAGTTCCATGCCTCAACCCAAGACGAGGCCTGACTCTCCTGTCCCCAGTCTGCAGGGACCCTGCGATCGGAGTCTGAAATCAGAGGTACCCTGCGGTTCCGGCCTCAACTGGAGATGAGGCCCTCTTCCAATGCACCAAACCCAGTGGAGTCCCGAGAGGCCCCTCCCACCTCCAGTTTCCCTGGCTTCTCAGAGCCACCATGAGAAGCCCCCTGAGGTCACCTGCACAAGTCGAGGGAACCCAGGGTTTCCTGCCTCAACCCGGGAAAGACCTCGAGAGACCTTCTTCAACACGTCTCGAGGCCAGATTCCCCTACCATGGCTCGGGAGCAATGACGCGCTCCCCTCGCCACTCGCATGGAGACCCGACTTCCCTGGCGCCCCACGAGAGGCTCACTGACCTCGCCGTCGTACCTCGTGAGAAACCGCACACTGGGGCCGCCGCTCGAGAACAACCCCGAGATTCCCCCGTCATCGAGAGATGAGGGCCTTCGTCTCCTGCATGGCCTAGCGACCAATCTCGCGACCTCTCTCCAAACGCCTCAGGAGGCTTGACTCCCTTGAGTCCACCCAGTGAGCTCCAAGAGATACCCGTCGCGATTCGAGAGCAGAGCGGGGTTCTTTGCTTCCACTCGAGATGAATGCCTGTCTCCCCGGGTGCGTCTGGAAGGCAACCCCGAGATCCCTGTCGCCCCTGGAGAGGAACATTGGCTTCTGGACACAAGCCTAGATGAGGTCTATTGGCCCTGCAGTCACTCGAGAGCAATCCCCAGCTTTCCTTCGCAACTCGAATGGAAGATTGGACTTGCCTGGGCCAACACAAGAGGCAGCCTGAATTCCCCGTCGTAACTCGAGAATCCCGCCGTAACTCGAGAAAAACCACGTGGCTCCCCCGTCATCGCAAGATGAAGCCCTTTCCCGCTACAGCGCCTCAGGAGAAGTCCCACGTTAGGAATTGGAGGTCGAAAGGGCACTTGGCACCCTTGATGCGACCCACAAAGTTCCCCGAAATCCCGGTCTCCCTCGAGAGGAACACTGAGGTTTTCCGGCACCCCCTCCTCTGAGCCCTTTCTCCCCTCCTGATCTGGACAGGAGGGTCGACTCCCCTGCTTTGTCTGGAAGGGGTTCCCGACCTTCCGGTCGCACCTCAGGATGAGGCCGGTCTCACGAAGACATTCCAGACGTGGCCTCGTGGGTGGTTCCACATTCCGTAGGACCCCGATTTCCCGGTCCCCTCTTGATAAGAACCCGATGCCCGGACACCTCTCCGAACTCCAGCCTGTGAATGCAGTCAACACGAAGGGGCAGTTTTCCCGTGCATCGTTCGGAAAAAACCCCAGGTTCCAAATACAGCTCGACAAGCGGCCTCTCTCCCCGGGGACATCTCGAGAGGCAAGCGGAGTTCCATGCCTCAACCCAAGACGAGGCCTGACTCTCCTGTCCCCAGTCTGCAGGGACCCTGCGATCGGAGTCTGAAATCAGAGGTACCCTGCGGTTCCGGCCTCAACTGGAGATGAGGCCCTCTTCCAATGCACCAAACCCAGTGGAGTCCCGAGAGGCCCCTCCCACCTCCAGTTTCCCTGGCTTCTCAGAGCCACCATGAGAAGCCCCCTGAGGTCACCTGCACAAGTCGAGGGAACCCAGGGTTTCCTGCCTCAACCCGGGAAAGACCTCGAGAGACCTTCTTCAACACGTCTCGAGGCCAGATTCCCCTACCATGGCTCGGGAGCAATGACGCGCTCCCCTCGCCACTCGCATGGAGACCCGACTTCCCTGGCGCCCCACGAGAGGCTCACTGACCTCGCCGTCGTACCTCGTGAGAGACCGCACACTGGGGCCGCCGCTCGAGAACAACCCCGAGATTCCCCCGTCATCGAGAGATGAGGGCCTTCGTCTCCTGCATGGCCTAGCGACCAATCTCGCGACCTCTCTCCAAACGCCTCAGGAGGCTTGACTCCCTTGAGTCCACCCAGTGAGCTCCAAGAGATACCCGTCGCGATTCGAGAGCAGAGCGGGGTTCTTTGCTTCCACTCGAGATGAATGCCTGTCTCCCCGGGTGCGTCTGGAATGCAACCCCGAGATCCCTGTCGCCCCTGGAGAGGAACATTGGCTTCTGGACACAAGCCTAGATGAGGTCTATTGGCCCTGCAGTCACTCGAGAGCAATCCCCAGCTTTCCTTCGCAACTCGAATGGAAGATTGGACTTGCCTGGGCCAACACAAGAGGCAGCCTGAATTCCCCGTCGTAACTCGAGAATCCCGCCGTAACTCGAGAAAAACCACGTGGCTCCCCCGTCATCGCAAGATGAAGCCCTTTCCCGCTACAGCGCCTCAGGAGAAGTCCCACGTTAGGAATTGGAGGTCGAAAGGGCACTTGGCACCCTTGATGCGACCCACAAAGTTCCCCGAAATCCCGGTCTCCTTCGAGAGGAACACTGAGGTTTTCCGGCACCCCCTCCTCTGAGCCCTTTCTCCCCTCCTGATCTGGACAGGAGGGTCGACTCCCCTGCTTTGTCTGGAAGGGGTTCCCGACCTTCCGGTCGCACCTCAGGATGAGGCCGGTCTCACGAAGACATTCCAGACGTGGCCTCGTGGGTGGTTCCACATTCCGTAGGACCCCGATTTCCCGGTCCCCTCTTGATAAGAACCCGATGCCCGGACACCTCTCCGAACTCCAGCCTGTGAATGAAGTCAACACGAAGGGGCAGTTTTCCCGTGCATCGTTCGGAAAAAACCCCAGGTTCCAAATACAGCTCGACAAGCGGCCTCTCTCCCCGGGGACATCTCGAGAGGCAAGCGGAGTTCCATGCCTCAACCCAAGACGAGGCCTGACTCTCCTGTCCCCAGTCTACAGGGACCCTGCGATCGGAGTCTGAAATCAGAGGTACCCTGCGGTTCCGGCCTCAACTGGAGATGAGGCCCTCTTCCAATGCACCAAACCCAGTGGAGTCCCGAGAGGCCCCTCCCACCTCCAGTTTCCCTGGCTTCTCAGAGCCACCATGAGAAGCCCCCTGAGGTCACCTGCACAAGTCGAGGGAACCCAGGGTTTCGTGCCTCAACCCGGGAAAGACCTCGAGAGACCTTCTTCAACACGTCTCGAGGCCAGATTCCCCTACCATGGCTCGGGAGCAATGACGCGCTCCCCTCGCCACTCGCATGGAGACCCGACTTCCCTGGCGCCCCACGAGAGGCTCACTGACCTCGCCGTCGTACCTCGTGAGAAACCGCACACTGGGGCCGCCGCTCGAGAACAACCCCGAGATTCCCCCGTCATCGAGAGATGAGGGCCTTCGTCTCCTGCATGGCCTAGCGACCAATCTCGCGACCTCTCTCCAAACGCCTCAGGAGGCTTGACTCCCTTGAGTCCACCCAGTGAGCTCCAAGAGATACCCGTCGCGATTCGAGAGCAGAGCGGGGTTCTTTGCTTCCACTCGAGATGAATGCCTGTCTCCCCGGGTGCGTCTGGAATGTAACCCCGAGATCCCTGTCGCCCCTGGAGAGGAACATTGGCTTCTGGACACAAGCCTAGATGAGGTCTATTGGCCCTGCAGTCACTCGAGAGCAATCCCCAGCTTTCCTTCGCAACTCGAATGGAAGATTGGACTTGCCTGGGCCAACACAAGAGGCAGCCTGAATTCCCCGTCGTAACTCGAGAATCCCGCCGTAACTCGAGAAAAACCACGTGGCTCCCCCGTCATCGCAAGATGAAGCCCTTTCCCGCTACAGCGCCTCAGGAGAAGTCCCACGTTAGGAATTGGAGGTCGAAAGGGCACTTGGCACCCTTGATGCGACCCACAAAGTTCCCCGAAATCCCGGTCTCCCTCGAGAGGAACACTGAGGTTTTCCGGCACCCCCTCCTCTGAGCCCTTTCTCCCCTCCTGATCTGGACAGGAGGGTCGACTCCCCTGCTTTGTCTGGAAGGGGTTCCCGACCTTCCGGTCGCACCTCAGGATGAGGCCGGTCTCACGAAGACATTCCAGACGTGGCCTCGTGGGTGGTTCCACATTCCGTAGGACCCCGATTTCCCGGTCCCCTCTTGATAAGAACCCGATGCCCGGACACCTCTCCGAACTCCAGCCTGTGAATGAAGTCAACACGAAGGGGCAGTTTTCCCGTGCATCGTTCGGAAAAAACCCCAGGTTCCAAATACAGCTCGACAAGCGGCCTCTCTCCCCGGGGACATCTCGAGAGGCAAGCGGAGTTCCATGCCTCAACCCAAGACGAGGCCTGACTCTCCTGTCCCCAGTCTGCAGGGACCCTGCGATCGGAGTCTGAAATCAGAGGTACCCTGCGGCTCCTGCCTCAACTGGAGATGAGGCCCTCTTCCAATGCACCAAACCCAGTGGAGTCCCGAGAGGCCCCTCCCACCTCCAGTTTCCCTGGCTTCTCAGAGCCACCATGAGAAGCCCCCTGAGGTCACCTGCACAAGTCGAGGGAACCCAGGGTTTCCTGCCTCAACCCGGGAAAGACCTCGAGAGACCTTCTTCAACACGTCTCGAGGCCAGATTCCCCTACCATGGCTCGGGAGCAATGACGCGCTCCCCTCGCCACTCGCATGGAGACCCGACTTCCCTGGCGCCCCACGAGAGGCTCACTGACCTCGCCGTCGTACCTCGTGAGAGACCGCACACTGGGGCCGCCGCTCGAGAACAACCCCGAGATTCCCCCGTCATCGAGAGATGAGGGCCTTCGTCTCCTGCATGGCCTAGCGACCAATCTCGCGACCTCTCTCCAAACGCCTCAGGAGGCTTGACTCCCTTGAGTCCACCCAGTGAGCTCCAAGAGATACCCGTCGCGATTCGAGAGCAGAGCGGGGTTCTTTGCTTCCACTCGAGATGAATGCCTGTCTCCCCGGGTGCGTCTGGAATGCAACCCCGAGATCCCTGTCGCCCCTGGAGAGGAACATTGGCTTCTGGACACAAGCCTAGATGAGGTCTATTGGCCCTGCAGTCACTCGAGAGCAATCCCCAGCTTTCCTTCGCAACTCGAATGGAAGATTGGACTTGCCTGGGCCAACACAAGAGGCAGCCTGAATTCCCCGTCGTAACTCGAGAATCCCGCCGTAACTCGAGAAAAACCACGTGGCTCCCCCGTCATCGCAAGATGAAGCCCTTTCCCGCTACAGCGCCTCAGGAGAAGTCCCACGTTAGGAATTGGAGGTCGAAAGGGCACTTGGCACCCTTGATGCGACCCACAAAGTTCCCCGAAATCCCGGTCTCCCTCGAGAGGAACACTGAGGTTTTCCGGCACCCCCTCCTCTGAGCCCTTTCTCCCCTCCTGATCTGGACAGGAGGGTCGACTCCCCTGCTTTGTCTGGAAGGGGTTCCCGACCTTCCGGTCGCACCTCAGGATGAGGCCGGTCTCACGAAGACATTCCAGACGTGGCCTCGTGGGTGGTTCCACATTCCGTAGGACCCCGATTTCCCGGTCCCCTCTTGATAAGAACCCGATGCCCGGACACCTCTCCGAACTCCAGCCTGTGAATGAAGTCAACACGAAGGGGCAGTTTTCCCGTGCATCGTTCGGAAAAACCCCAGGTTCCAAATACAGCTCGACAAGCGGCCTCTCTCCCCGGGGACATCTCGAGAGGCAAGCGGAGTTCCATGCCTCAACCCAAGACGAGGCCTGACTCTCCTGTCCCCAGTCTGCAGGGACCCTGCGATCGGAGTCTGAAATCAGAGGTACCCTGCGGTTCCGGCCTCAACTGGAGATGAGGCCCTCTTCCAATGCACCAAACCCAGTGGAGTCCCGAGAGGCCCCTCCCACCTCCAGTTTCCCTGGCTTCTCAGAGCCACCATGAGAAGCCCCCTGAGGTCACCTGCACAAGTCGAGGGAACCCAGGGTTTCCTGCCTCAACCCGGGAAAGACCTCGAGAGACCTTCTTCAACACGTCTCGAGGCCAGATTCCCCTACCATGGCTCGGGAGCAATGACGCGCTCCCCTCGCCACTCGCATGGAGACCCGACTTCCCTGGCGCCCCACGAGAGGCTCACTGACCTCGCCGTCGTACCTCGTGAGAGACCGCACACTGGGGCCGCCGCTCGAGAACAACCCCGAGATTCCCCCGTCATCGAGAGATGAGGGCCTTCGTCTCCTGCATGGCCTAGCGACCAATCTCGCGACCTCTCTCCAAACGCCTCAGGAGGCTTGACTCCCTTGAGTCCACCCAGTGAGCTCCAAGAGATACCCGTCGCGATTCGAGAGCAGAGCGGGGTTCTTTGCTTCCACTCGAGATGAATGCCTGTCTCCCCGGGTGCGTCTGGAATGCAACCCCGAGATCCCTGTCGCCCCTGGAGAGGAACAATGGCTTCTGGACACAAGCCTAGATGAGGTCTATTGGCCCTGCAGTCACTCGAGAGCAATCCCCAGCTTTCCTTCGCAACTCGAATGGAAGATTGGACTTGCCTGGGCCAACACAAGAGGCAGCCTGAATTCCCCGTCGTAACTCGAGAATCCCGCCGTAACTCGAGAAAAACCACGTGGCTCCCCCGTCATCGCAAGATGAAGCCCTTTCCCGCTACAGCGCCTCAGGAGAAGTCCCACGTTAGGAATTGGAGGTCGAAAGGGCACTTGGCAGCCTTGATGCGACCCACAAAGTTCCCCGAAATCCCGGTCTCCCTCGAGAGGAACACTGAGGTTTTCCGGCACCCCCTCCTCTGAGCCCTTTCTCCCCTCCTGATCTGGACAGGAGGGTCGACTCCCCTGCTTTGTCTGGAAGGGGTTCCCGACCTTCCGGTCGCACCTCAGGATGAGGCCGGTCTCACGAAGACATTCCAGACGTGGCCTCGTGGGTGGTTCCACATTCCGTAGGACCCCGATTTCCCGGTCCCCTCTTGATAAGAACCCGATGCCCGGACACCTCTCTGAACTCCAGCCTGTGAATGAAGTCAACACGAAGGGGCAGTTTTCCCGTGCATCGTTCGGAAAAAACCCCAGGTTCCAAATACAGCTCGACAAGCGGCCTCTCTCCCCGGGGACATCTCGAGAGGCAAGCGGAGTTCCATGCCTCAACCCAAGACGAGGCCTGACTCTCCTGTCCCCAGTCTGCAGGGACCCTGCGATCGGAGTCTGAAATCAGAGGTACCCTGCGGTTCCGGCCTCAACTGGAGATGAGGCCCTCTTCCAATGCACCAAACCCAGTGGAGTCCCGAGAGGCCCCTCCCACCTCCAGTTTCCCTGGCTTCTCAGAGCCACCATGAGAAGCCCCCTGAGGTCACCTGCACAAGTCGAGGGAACCCAGGGTTTCCTGCCTCAACCCGGGAAAGACCTCGAGAGACCTTCTTCAACACGTCTCGAGGCCAGATTCCCCTAACATGGCTCGGGAGCAATGACGCGCTCCCCTCGCCACTCGCATGGAGACCCGACTTCCCTGGCGCCCCACGAGAGGCTCACTGACCTCGCCGTCGTACCTCGAGAGAAACCGCACACTGGGGCCGCCGCTCGAGAACAACCCCGAGATTCCCCCGTCATCGAGAGATGAGGGCCTTCGTCTCCTGCATGGCCTAGCGACCAATCTCGCGACCTCTCTCCAAACGCCTCAGGAGGCTTGACTCCCTTGAGTCCACCCAGTGAGCTCCAAGAGATACCCGTCGCGATTCGAGAGCAGAGCGGGGTTCTTTGCTTCCACTCGAGATGAATGCCTGTCTCCCCGGGTGCGTCTGGAATGCAACCCCGAGATCCCTGTCGCCCCTGGAGAGGAACATTGGCTTCTGGACACAAGCCTAGATGAGGTCTATTGGCCCTGCAGTCACTCGAGAGCAATCCCCAGCTTTCCTTCGCAACTCGAATGGAAGATTGGACTTGCCTGGGCCAACACAAGAGGCAGCCTGAATTCCCCGTCGTAACTCGAGAATCCCGCCGTAACTCGAGAAAAACCACGTGGCTCCCCCGTCATCGCAAGATGAAGCCCTTTCCCGCTACAGCGCCTCAGGAGAAGTCCCACGTTAGGAATTGGAGGTCGAAAGGGCACTTGGCAGCCTTGATGCGACCCACAAAGTTCCCCGAAATCCCGGTCTCCCTCGAGAGGAACACTGAGGTTTTCCGGCACCCCCTCCTCTGAGCCCTTTCTCCCCTCCTGATCTGGACAGGAGGGTCGACTCCCCTGCTTTGTCCGGAAGGGGTTCCCGACCTTCCGGTCGCACCTCAGGATGAGGCCGGTCTCACGAAGACATTCCAGACGTGGCCTCGTGGGTGGTTCCACATTCCGTAGGACCCCGATTTCCCGGTCCCCTCTTGATAAGAACCCGATGCCCGGACACCTCTCCGAACTCCAGCCTGTGAATGAAGTCAACACGAAGGGGCAGTTTTCCCGTGCATCGTTCGGAAAAAACCCCAGGTTCCAAATACAGCTCGACAAGCGGCCTCTCTCCCCGGGGACATCTCGAGAGGCAAGCGGAGTTCCATGCCTCAACCCAAGACGAGGCCTGACTCTCCTGTCCCCAGTCTGCAGGGACCCTGCGATCGGAGTCTGAAATCAGAGGTACCCTGCGGTTCCGGCCTCAACTGGAGATGAGGCCCTCTTCCAATGCACCAAACCCAGTGGAGTCCCGAGAGGCCCCTCCCACCTCCAGTTTCCCTGGCTTCTCAGAGCCACCATGAGAAGCCCCCTGAGGTCACCTGCACAAGTCGAGGGAACCCAGGGTTTCCTGCCTCAACCCGGGAAAGACCTCGAGAGACCTTCTTCAACACGTCTCGAGGCCAGATTCCCCTACCATGGCTCGGGAGCAATGACGCGCTCCCCCTCGCCACTCGCATGGAGACCCGACTTCCCTGGCGCCCCACGAGAGGCTCACTGACCTCGCCGTCGTACCTCGTGAGAGACCGCACACTGGGGCCGCCGCTCGAGAACAACCCCGAGATTCCCCCGTCATCGAGAGATGAGGGCCTTCGTCTCCTGCATGGCCTAGCGACCAATCTCGCGACCTCTCTCCAAACGCCTCAGGAGGCTTGACTCCCTTGAGTCCACCCAGTGAGCTCCAAGAGATACCCGTCGCGATTCGAGAGCAGAGCGGGGTTCTTTGCTTCCACTCGAGATGAATGCCTGTCTCCCCGGGTGCGTCTGGAATGCAACCCCGAGATCCCTGTCGCCCCTGGAGAGGAACATTGGCTTCTGGACACAAGCCTAGATGAGGTCTATTGGCCCTGCAGTCACTCGAGAGCAATCCCCAGCTTTCCTTCGCAACTCGAATGGAAGATTGGACTTGCCTGGGCCAACACAAGAGGCAGCCTGAATTCCCCGTCGTAACTCGAGAATCCCGCCGTAACTCGAGAAAAACCACGTGGCTCCCCCGTCATCGCAAGATGAAGCCCTTTCCCGCTACAGCGCCTCAGGAGAAGTCCCACGTTAGGAATTGGAGGTCGAAAGGGCACTTGGCACCCTTGATGCGACCCACAAAGTTCCCCGAAATCCCGGTCTCCCTCGAGAGGAACACTGAGGTTTTCCGGCACCCCCTCCTCTGAGCCCTTTCTCCCCTCCTGATCTGGACAGGAGGGTCGACTCCCCTGCTTTGTCTGGAAGGGGTTCCCGACCTTCCGGTCGCACCTCAGGATGAGGCCGGTCTCACGAAGACATTCCAGACGTGGCCTCGTGGGTGGTTCCACATTCCGTAGGACCCCGATTTCCCGGTCCCCTCTTGATAAGAACCCGATGCCCGGACACCTCTCCGAACTCCAGCCTGTGAATGAAGTCAACACGAAGGGGCAGTTTTTCCGTGCATCGTTCGGAAAAACCCCAGGTTCCAAATACAGCTCGACAAGCGGCCTCTCTCCCCGGGGACATCTCGAGAGGAAAGCGGAGTTCCATGCCTCAACCCAAGACGAGGCCTGACTCTCCTGTCCCCAGTCTGCAGGGACCCTGCGATCGGAGTCTGAAATCAGAGGTACCCTGCGGCTCCTGCCTCAACTGGAGATGAGGCCCTCTTCCAATGCACCAAACCCAGTGGAGTCCCGAGAGGCCCCTCCCACCTCCAGTTTCCCTGGCTTCTCAGAGCCACCATGAGAAGCCCCCTGAGGTCACCTGCACAAGTCGAGGGAACCCAGGGTTTCGTGCCTCAACCCGGGAAAGACCTCGAGAGACCTTCTTCAACACGTCTCGAGGCCAGATTCCCCTACCATGGCTCGGGAGCAATGACGCGCTCCCCTCGCCACTCGCATGGAGACCCGACTTCCCTGGCGCCCCACGAGAGGCTCACTGACCTCGCCGTCGTACCTCGTGAGAGACCGCACACTGGGGCCGCCGCTCGAGAACAACCCCGAGATTCCCCCGTCATCGAGAGATGAGGGCCTTCGTCTCCTGCATGGCCTAGCGACCAATCTCGCGACCTCTCTCCAAACGCCTCAGGAGGCTTGACTCCCTTGAGTCCACCCAGTGAGCTCCAAGAGATACCCGTCGCGATTCGAGAGCAGAGCGGGGTTCTTTGCTTCCACTCGAGATGAATGCCTGTCTCCCCGGGTGCGTCTGGAATGCAACCCCGAGATCCCTGTCGCCCCTGGAGAGGAACATTGGCTTCTGGACACAAGCCTAGATGAGGTCTATTGGCCCTGCAGTCACTCGAGAGCAATCCCCAGCTTTCCTTCGCAACTCGAATGGAAGATTGGACTTGCCTGGGCCAACACAAGAGGCAGCCTGAATTCCCCGTCGTAACTCGAGAATCCCGCCGTAACTCGAGAAAAACCACGTGGCTCCCCCGTCATCGCAAGATGAAGCCCTTTCCCGCTACAGCGCCTCAGGAGAAGTCCCACGTTAGGAATTGGAGGTCGAAAGGGCACTTGGCACCCTTGATGCGACCCACAAAGTTCCCCGAAATCCCGGTCTCCCTCGAGAGGAACACTGAGGTTTTCCGGCACCCCCTCCTCTGAGCCCTTTCTCCCCTCCTGATCTGGACAGGAGGGTCGACTCCCCTGCTTTGTCTGGAAGGGGTTCCCGACCTTCCGGTCGCACCTCAGGATGAGGCCGGTCTCACGAAGACATTCCAGACGTGGCCTCGTGGGTGGTTCCACATTCCGTAGGACCCCGATTTGCCGGTCCCCTCTTGATAAGAACCCGATGCCCGGACACCTCTCCGAACTCCAGCCTGTGAATGAAGTCAACACGAAGGGGCAGTTTTCCCGTGCATCGTTCGGAAAAAACCCCAGGTTCCAAATACAGCTCGACAAGCGGCCTCTCTCCCCGGGGACACCTGGAGAGGCAAGCGGAGTTCCATGCCTCAACCCAAGACGAGGCCTGACTCTCCTGTCCCCAGTCTGCAGGGACCCTGCGATCGGAGTCTGAAATCAGAGGTACCCTGCGGCTCCTGCCTCAACTGGAGATGAGGCCCTCTTCCAATGCACCAAACCCAGTGGAGTCCCGAGAGGCCCCTCCCACCTCCAGTTTCCCTGGCTTCTCAGAGCCACCATGAGAAGCCCCCTGAGGTCACCTGCACAAGTCGAGGGAACCCAGGGTTTCCTGCCTCAACCCGGGAAAGACCTCGAGAGACCTTCTTCAACACGTCTCGAGGCCAGATTCCCCTACCATGGCTCGGGAGCAATGACGCGCTCCCCCTCGCCACTCGCATGGAGACCCGACTTCCCTGGCGCCCCACGAGAGGCTCACTGACCTCGCCGTCGTACCTCGTGAGAGACCGCACACTGGGGCCGCCGCTCGAGAACAACCCCGAGATTCCCCCGTCATCGAGAGATGAGGGCCTTCGTCTCCTGCATGGCCTAGCGACCAATCTCGCGACCTCTCTCCAAACGCCTCAGGAGGCTTGACTCCCTTGAGTCCACCCAGTGAGCTCCAAGAGATACCCGTCGCGATTCGAGAGCAGAGCGGGGTTCTTTGCTTCCACTCGAGATGAATGCCTGTCTCCCCGGGTGCGTCTGGAATGCAACCCCGAGATCCCTGTCGCCCCTGGAGAGGAACATTGGCTTCTGGACACAAGCCTAGATGAGGTCTATTGGCCCTGCAGTCACTCGAGAGCAATCCCCAGCTTTCCTTCGCAACTCGAATGGAAGATTGGACTTGCCTGGGCCAACACAAGAGGCAGCCTGAATTCCCCGTCGTAACTCGAGAATCCCGCCGTAACTCGAGAAAAACCACGTGGCTCCCCCGTCATCGCAAGATGAAGCCCTTTCCCGCTACAGCGCCTCAGGAGAAGTCCCACGTTAGGAATTGGAGGTCGAAAGGGCACTTGGCAGCCTTGATGCGACCCACAAAGTTCCCCGAAATCCCGGTCTCCCTCGAGAGGAACACTGAGGTTTTCCGGCACCCCCTCCTCTGAGCCCTTTCTCCCCTCCTGATCTGGACAGGAGGGTCGACTCCCCTGCTTTGTCTGGAAGGGGTTCCCGACCTTCCGGTCGCACCTCAGGATGAGGCCGGTCTCACGAAGACATTCCAGACGTGGCCTCGTGGGTGGTTCCACATTCCGTAGGACCCCGATTTCCCGGTCCCCTCTTGATAAGAACCCGATGCCCGGACACCTCTCCGAACTCCAGCCTGTGAATGAAGTCAACACGAAGGGGCAGTTTTCCCGTGCATCGTTCGGAAAAAACCCCAGGTTCCAAATACAGCTCGACAAGCGGCCTCTCTCCCCGGGGACATCTCGAGAGGCAAGCGGAGTTCCATGCCTCAACCCAAGACGAGGCCTGACTCTCCTGTCCCCAGTCTGCAGGGACCCTGCGATCGGAGTCTGAAATCAGAGGTACCCTGCGGCTCCTGCCTCAACTGGAGATGAGGCCCTCTTCCAATGCACCAAACCCAGTGGAGTCCCGAGAGGCCCCTCCCACCTCCAGTTTCCCTGGCTTCTCAGAGCCACCATGAGAAGCCCCCTGAGGTCACCTGCACAAGTCGAGGGAACCCAGGGTTTCCTGCCTCAACCCGGGAAAGACCTCGAGAGACCTTCTTCAACACGTCTCGAGGCCAGATTCCCCTACCATGGCTCGGGAGCAATGACGCGCTCCCCTCGCCACTCGCATGGAGACCCGACTTCCCTGGCGCCCCACGAGAGGCTCACTGACCTCGCCGTCGTACCTCGTGAGAAACCGCACACTGGGGCCGCCGCTCGAGAACAACCCCGAGATTCCCCCGTCATCGAGAGATGAGGGCCTTCGTCTCCTGCATGGCCTAGCGACCAATCTCGCGACCTCTCTCCAAACGCCTCAGGAGGCTTGACTCCCTTGAGTCCACCCAGTGAGCTCCAAGAGATACCCGTCGCGATTCGAGAGCAGAGCGGGGTTCTTTGCTTCCACTCGAGATGAATGCCTGTCTCCCCGGGTGCGTCTGGAATGCAACCCCGAGATCCCTGTCGCCCCTGGAGAGGAACATTGGCTTCTGGACACAAGCCTAGATGAGGTCTATTGGCCCTGCAGTCACTCGAGAGCAATCCCCAGCTTTCCTTCGCAACTCGAATGGAAGATTGGACTTGCCTGGGCCAACACAAGAGGCAGCCTGAATTCCCCGTCGTAACTCGAGAATCCCGCCGTAACTCGAGAAAAACCACGTGGCTCCCCCGTCATCGCAAGATGAAGCCCTTTCCCGCTACAGCGCCTCAGGAGAAGTCCCACGTTAGGAATTGGAGGTCGAAAGGGCACTTGGCAGCCTTGATGCGACCCACAAAGTTCCCCGAAATCCCGGTCTCCCTCGAGAGGAACACTGAGGTTTTCCGGCACCCCCTCCTCTGAGCCCTTTCTCCCCTCCTGATCTGGACAGGAGGGTCGACTCCCCTGCTTTGTCTGGAAGGGGTTCCCGACCTTCCGGTCGCACCTCAGGATGAGGCCGGTCTCACGAAGACATTCCAGACGTGGCCTCGTGGGTGGTTCCACATTCCGTAGGACCCCGATTTCCCGGTCCCCTCTTGATAAGAACCCGATGCCCGGACACCTCTCCGAACTCCAGCCTGTGAATGAAGTCAACACGAAGGGGCAGTTTTTCCGTGCATCGTTCGGAAAAAACCCCAGGTTCCAAATACAGCTCGACAAGCGGCCTCTCTCCCCGGGGACATCTCGAGAGGCAAGCGGAGTTCCATGCCTCAACCCAAGACGAGGCCTGACTCTCCTGTCCCCAGTCTGCAGGGACCCTGCGATCGGAGTCTGAAATCAGAGGTACCCTGCGGCTCCTGCCTCAACTGGAGATGAGGCCCTCTTCCAATGCACCAAACCCAGTGGAGTCCCGAGAGGCCCCTCCCACCTCCAGTTTCCCTGGCTTCTCAGAGCCACCATGAGAAGCCCCCTGAGGTCACCTGCACAAGTCGAGGGAACCCAGGGTTTCCTGCCTCAACCCGGGAAAGACCTCGAGAGACCTTCTTCAACACGTCTCGAGGCCAGATTCCCCTACCATGGCTCGGGAGCAATGACGCGCTCCCCCTGGCCACTCGCATGGAGACCCGACTTCCCTGGCGCCCCACGAGAGGCTCACTGACCTCGCCGTCGTACCTCGTGAGAAACCGCACACTGGGGCCGCCGCTCGAGAACAACCCCGAGATTCCCCCGTCATCGAGAGATGAGGGCCTTCGTCTCCTGCATGGCCTAGCGACCAATCTCGCGACCTCTCTCCAAACGCCTCAGGAGGCTTGACTCCCTTGAGTCCACCCAGTGAGCTCCAAGAGATACCCGTCGCGATTCGAGAGCAGAGCGGGGTTCTTTGCTTCCACTCGAGATGAATGCCTGTCTCCCCGGGTGCGTCTGGAATGCAACCCCGAGATCCCTGTCGCCCCTGGAGAGGAACATTGGCTTCTGGACACAAGCCTAGATGAGGTCTATTGGCCCTGCAGTCACTCGAGAGCAATCCCCAGCTTTCCTTCGCAACTCGAATGGAAGATTGGACTTGCCTGGGCCAACACAAGAGGCAGCCTGAATTCCCCGTCGTAACTCGAGAATCCCGCCGTAACTCGAGAAAAACCACGTGGCTCCCCCGTCATCGCAAGATGAAGCCCTTTCCCGCTACAGCGCCTCAGGAGAAGTCCCACGTTAGGAATTGGAGGTCGAAAGGGCACTTGGCACCCTTGATGCGACCCACAAAGTTCCCCGAAATCCCGGTCTCCCTCGAGAGGAACACTGAGGTTTTCCGGCACCCCCTCCTCTGAGCCCTTTCTCCCCTCCTGATCTGGACAGGAGGGTCGACTCCCCTGCTTTGTCTGGAAGGGGTTCCCGACCTTCCGGTCGCACCTCAGGATGAGGCCGGTCTCACGAAGACATTCCAGACGTGGCCTCGTGGGTGGTTCCACATTCCGTAGGACCCCGATTTGCCGGTCCCCTCTTGATAAGAACCCGATGCCCGGACACCTCTCCGAACTCCAGCCTGTGAATGAAGTCAACACGAAGGGGCAGTTTTCCCGTGCATCGTTCGGAAAAAACCCCAGGTTCCAAATACAGCTCGACAAGCGGCCTCTCTCCCCGGGGACACCTGGAGAGGCAAGCGGAGTTCCATGCCTCAACCCAAGACGAGGCCTGACTCTCCTGTCCCCAGTCTGCAGGGACCCTGCGATCGGAGTCTGAAATCAGAGGTACCCTGCGGCTCCTGCCTCAACTGGAGATGAGGCCCTCTTCCAATGCACCAAACCCAGTGGAGTCCCGAGAGGCCCCTCCCACCTCCAGTTTCCCTGGCTTCTCAGAGCCACCATGAGAAGCCCCCTGAGGTCACCTGCACAAGTCGAGGGAACCCAGGGTTTCCTGCCTCAACCCGGGAAAGACCTCGAGAGACCTTCTTCAACACGTCTCGAGGCCAGATTCCCCTACCATGGCTCGGGAGCAATGACGCGCTCCCCTCGCCACTCGCATGGAGACCCGACTTCCCTGGCGCCCCACGAGAGGCTCACTGACCTCGCCGTCGTACCTCGTGAGAGACCGCACACTGGGGCCGCCGCTCGAGAACAACCCCGAGATTCCCCCGTCATCGAGAGATGAGGGCCTTCGTCTCCTGCATGGCCTAGCGACCAATCTCGCGACCTCTCTCCAAACGCCTCAGGAGGCTTGACTCCCTTGAGTCCACCCAGTGAGCTCCAAGAGATACCCGTCGCGATTCGAGAGCAGAGCGGGGTTCTTTGCTTCCACTCGAGATGAATGCCTGTCTCCCCGGGTGCGTCTGGAATGCAACCCCGAGATCCCTGTCGCCCCTGGAGAGGAACATTGGCTTCTGGACACAAGCCTAGATGAGGTCTATTGGCCCTGCAGTCACTCGAGAGCAATCCCCAGCTTTCCTTCGCAACTCGAATGGAAGATTGGACTTGCCTGGGCCAACACAAGAGGCAGCCTGAATTCCCCGTCGTAACTCGAGAATCCCGCCGTAACTCGAGAAAAACCACGTGGCTCCCCCGTCATCGCAAGATGAAGCCCTTTCCCGCTACAGCGCCTCAGGAGAAGTCCCACGTTAGGAATTGGAGGTCGAAAGGGCACTTGGCAGCCTTGATGCGACCCACAAAGTTCCCCGAAATCCCGGTCTCCCTCGAGAGGAACACTGAGGTTTTCCGGCACCCCCTCCTCTGAGCCCTTTCTCCCCTCCTGATCTGGACAGGAGGGTCGACTCCCCTGCTTTGTCTGGAAGGGGTTCCCGACCTAACGGTCGCACCTCAGGATGAGGCCGGTCTCACGAAGACATTCCAGACGTGGCCTCGTGGGTGGTTCCACATTCCGTAGGACCCCGATTTCCCGGTCCCCTCTTGATAAGAACCCGATGCCCGGACACCTCTCCGAACTCCAGCCTGTGAATGAAGTCAACACGAAGGGGCAGTTTTCCCGTGCATCGTTCGGAAAAACCCCAGGTTCCAAATACAGCTCGACAAGCGGCCTCTCTCCCCGGGGACACCTGGAGAGGCAAGCGGAGTTCCATGCCTCAACCCAAGACGAGGCCTGACTCTCCTGTCCCCAGTCTGCAGGGACCCTGCGATCGGAGTCTGAAATCAGAGGTACCCTGCGGCTCCTGCCTCAACTGGAGATGAGGCCCTCTTCCAATGCACCAAACCCAGTGGAGTCCCGAGAGGCCCCTCCCACCTCCAGTTTCCCTGGCTTCTCAGAGCCACCATGAGAAGCCCCCTGAGGTCACCTGCACAAGTCGAGGGAACCCAGGGTTTCCTGCCTCAACCCGGGAAAGACCTCGAGAGACCTTCTTCAACACGTCTCGAGGCCAGATTCCCCTACCATGGCTCGGGAGCAATGACGCGCTCCCCTCGCCACTCGCATGGAGACCCGACTTCCCTGGCGCCCCACGAGAGGCTCACTGACCTCGCCGTCGTACCTCGTGAGAGACCGCACACTGGGGCCGCCGCTCGAGAACAACCCCGAGATTCCCCCGTCATCGAGAGATGAGGGCCTTCGTCTCCTGCATGGCCTAGCGACCAATCTCGCGACCTCTCTCCAAACGCCTCAGGAGGCTTGACTCCCTTGAGTCCACCCAGTGAGCTCCAAGAGATACCCGTCGCGATTCGAGAGCAGAGCGGGGTTCTTTGCTTCCACTCGAGATGAATGCCTGTCTCCCCGGGTGCGTCTGGAATGCAACCCCGAGATCCCTGTCGCCCCTGGAGAGGAACATTGGCTTCTGGACACAAGCCTAGATGAGGTCTATTGGCCCTGCAGTCACTCGAGAGCAATCCCCAGCTTTCCTTCGCAACTCGAATGGAAGATTGGACTTGCCTGGGCCAACACAAGAGGCAGCCTGAATTCCCCGTCGTAACTCGAGAATCCCGCCGTAACTCGAGAAAAACCACGTGGCTCCCCCGTCATCGCAAGATGAAGCCCTTTCCCGCTACAGCGCCTCAGGAGAAGTCCCACGTTAGGAATTGGAGGTCGAAAGGGCACTTGGCAGCCTTGATGCGACCCACAAAGTTCCCCGAAATCCCGGTCTCCCTCGAGAGGAACACTGAGGTTTTCCGGCACCCCCTCCTCTGAGCCCTTTCTCCCCTCCTGATCTGGACAGGAGGGTCGACTCCCCTGCTTTGTCTGGAAGGGGTTCCCGACCTTCCGGTCGCACCTCAGGATGAGGCCGGTCTCACGAAGACATTCCAGACGTGGCCTCGTGGGTGGTTCCACATTCCGTAGGACCCCGATTTCCCGGTCCCCTCTTGATAAGAACCCGATGCCCGGACACCTCTCCGAACTCCAGCCTGTGAATGAAGTCAACACGAAGGGGCAGTTTTCCCGTGCATCGTTCGGAAAAAACCCCAGGTTCCAAATACAGCTCGACAAGCGGCCTCTCTCCCCGGGGACACCTGGAGAGGCAAGCGGAGTTCCATGCCTCAACCCAAGACGAGGCCTGACTCTCCTGTCCCCAGTCTGCAGGGACCCTGCGATCGGAGTCTGAAATCAGAGGTACCCTGCGGCTCCTGCCTCAACTGGAGATGAGGCCCTCTTCCAATGCACCAAACCCAGTGGAGTCCCGAGAGGCCCCTCCCACCTCCAGTTTCCCTGGCTTCTCAGAGCCACCATGAGAAGCCCCCTGAGGTCACCTGCACAAGTCGAGGGAACCCAGGGTTTCCTGCCTCAACCTGGGAAAGACCTCGAGAGACCTTCTTCAACACGTCTCGAGGCCAGATTCCCCTACCATGGCTCGGGAGCAATGACGCGCTCCCCTCGCCACTCGCATGGAGACCCGACTTCCCTGGCGCCCCACGAGAGGCTCACTGACCTCGCCGTCGTACCTCGTGAGAGACCGCACACTGGGGCCGCCGCTCGAGAACACCCCCGAGATTCCCCCGTCATCGAGAGATGAGGGCCTTCGTCTCCTGCATGGCCTAGCCACCAATCTCGCGACCTCTCTCCAAACGCCTCAGGAGGCTTGACTCCCTTGAGTCCACCCAGTGAGCTCCAAGAGATACCCGTCGCGATTCGAGAGCAGAGCGGGGTTCTTTGCTTCCACTCGAGATGAATGCCTGTCTCCCCGGGTGCGTCTGGAATGCAACCCCGAGATCCCTGTCGCCCCTGGAGAGGAACATTGGCTTCTGGACACAAGCCTAGATGAGGTCTATTGGCCCTGCAGTCACTCGAGAGCAATCCCCAGCTGTCCTTCGCAACTCGAATGGAAGATTGGACTTGCCTGGGCCAACACAAGAGGCAGCCTGAATTCCCCGTCGTAACTCGAGAATCCCGCCGTAACTCGAGAAAAACCACGTGGCTCCCCCGTCATCGCAAGATGAAGCCCTTTCCCGCTACAGCGCCTCAGGAGAAGTCCCACGTTAGGAATTGGAGGTCGAAAGGGCACTTGGCAGCCTTGATGCGACCCACAAAGTTCCCCGAAATCCCGGTCTCCCTCGAGAGGAACACTGAGGTTTTCCGGCACCCCCTCCTCTGAGCCCTTTCTCCCCTCCTGATCTGGACAGGAGGGTCGACTCCCCTGCTTTGTCTGGAAGGGGTTCCCGACCTTCCGGTCGCACCTCAGGATGAGGCCGGTCTCACGAAGACATTCCAGACGTGGCCTCGTGGGTGGTTCCACATTCCGTAGGACCCCGATTTCCCGGTCCCCTCTTGATAAGAACCCGATGCCCGGACACCTCTCCGAACTCCAGCCTGTGAATGAAGTCAACACGAAGGGGCAGTTTTCCCGTGCATCGTTCGGAAAAAACCCCAGGTTCCAAATACAGCTCGACAAGCGGCCTCTCTCCCCGGGGACATCTCGAGAGGCAAGCGGAGTTCCATGCCTCAACCCAAGACGAGGCCTGACTCTCCTGTCCCCAGTCTGCAGGGACCCTGCGATCGGAGTCTGAAATCAGAGGTACCCTGCGGCTCCTGCCTCAACTGGAGATGAGGCCCTCTTCCAATGCACCAAACCCAGTGGAGTCCCGAGAGGCCCCTCCCACCTCCAGTTTCCCTGGCTTCTCAGAGCCACCATGAGAAGCCCCCTGAGGTCACCTGCACAAGTCGAGGGAACCCAGGGTTTCCTGCCTCAACCCGGGAAAGACCTCGAGAGACCTTCTTCAACACGTCTCGAGGCCAGATTCCCCTACCATGGCTCGGGAGCAATGACGCGCTCCCCCTCGCCACTCGCATGGAGACCCGACTTCCCTGGCGCCCCACGAGAGGCTCACTGACCTCGCCGTCGTACCTCGTGAGAGACCGCACACTGGGGCCGCCGCTCGAGAACAACCCCGAGATTCCCCCGTCATCGAGAGATGAGGGCCTTCGTCTCCTGCATGGCCTAGCGACCAATCTCGCGACCTCTCTCCAAACGCCTCAGGAGGCTTGACTCCCTTGAGTCCACCCAGTGAGCTCCAAGAGATACCCGTCGCGATTCGAGAGCAGAGCGGGGTTCTTTGCTTCCACTCGAGATGAATGCCTGTCTCCCCGGGTGCGTCTGGAATGCAACCCCGAGATCCCTGTCGCCCCTGGAGAGGAACATTGGCTTCTGGACACAAGCCTAGATGAGGTCTATTGGCCCTGCAGTCACTCGAGAGCAATCCCCAGCTTTCCTTCGCAACTCGAATGGAAGATTGGACTTGCCTGGGCCAACACAAGAGGCAGCCTGAATTCCCCGTCGTAACTCGAGAATCCCGCCGTAACTCGAGAAAAACCACGTGGCTCCCCCGTCATCGCAAGATGAAGCCCTTTCCCGCTACAGCGCCTCAGGAGAAGTCCCACGTTAGGAATTGGAGGTCGAAAGGGCACTTGGCACCCTTGATGCGACCCACAAAGTTCCCCGAAATCCCGGTCTCCCTCGAGAGGAACACTGAGGTTTTCCGGCACCCCCTCCTCTGAGCCCTTTCTCCCCTCCTGATCTGGACAGGAGGGTCGACTCCCCTGCTTTGTCTGGAAGGGGTTCCCGACCTTCCGGTCGCACCTCAGGATGAGGCCGGTCTCACGAAGACATTCCAGACGTGGCCTCGTGGGTGGTTCCACATTCCGTAGGACCCCGATTTCCCGGTCCCCTCTTGATAAGAACCCGATGCCCGGACACCTCTCCGAACTCCACCCTGTGAATGAAGTCAACACGAAGGGGCAGTTTTTCCGTGCATCGTTCGGAAAAAACCCCAGGTTCCAAATAGAGCTCGACAAGCGGCCTCTCTCCCCGGGGACATCTCGAGAGGCAAGCGGAGTTCCATGCCTCAACCCAAGACGAGGCCTGACTCTCCTGTCCCCAGTCTGCAGGGACCCTGCGATCGGAGTCTGAAATCAGAGGTACCCTGCGGCTCCTGCCTCAACTGGAGATGAGGCCCTCTTCCAATGCACCAAACCCAGTGGAGTCCCGAGAGGCCCCTCCCACCTCCAGTTTCCCTGGCTTCTCAGAGCCACCATGAGAAGCCCCCTGAGGTCACCTGCACAAGTCGAGGGAACCCAGGGTTTCCTGCCTCAACCCGGGAAAGACCTCGAGAGACCTTCTTCAACACGTCTCGAGGCCAGATTCCCCTACCATGGCTCGGGAGCAATGACGCGCTCCCCTCGCCACTCGCATGGAGACCCGACTTCCCTGGCGCCCCACGAGAGGCTCACTGACCTCGCCGTCGTACCTCGTGAGAGACCGCACACTGGGGCCGCCGCTCGAGAACAACCCCGAGATTCCCCCGTCATCGAGAGATGAGGGCCTTCGTCTCCTGCATGGCCTAGAGACCAATCTCGCGACCTCTCTCCAAACGCCTCAGGAGGCTTGACTCCCTTGAGTCCACCCAGTGAGCTCCAAGAGATACCCGTCGCGATTCGAGAGCAGAGCGGGGTTCTTTGCTTCCACTCGAGATGAATGCCTGTCTCCCCGGGTGCGTCTGGAATGCAACCCCGAGATCCCTGTCGCCCCTGGAGAGGAACATTGGCTTCTGGACACAAGCCTAGATGAGGTCTATTGGCCCTGCAGTCACTCGAGAGCAATCCCCAGCTGTCCTTCGCAACTCGAATGGAAGATTGGACTTGCCTGGGCCAACACAAGAGGCAGCCTGAATTCCCCGTCGTAACTCGAGAATCCCGCCGTAACTCGAGAAAAACCACGTGGCTCCCCCGTCATCGCAAGATGAAGCCCTTTCCCGCTACAGCGCCTCAGGAGAAGTCCCACGTTAGGAATTGGAGGTCGAAAGGGCACTTGGCAGCCTTGATGCGACCCACAAAGTTCCCCGAAATCCCGGGCTCCCTCGAGAGGAACACTGAGGTTTTCCGGCACCCCCTCCTCTGAGCCCTTTCTCCCCTCCTGATCTGGACAGGAGGGTCGACTCCCCTGCTTTGTCTGGAAGGGGTTCCCGACCTTCCGGTCGCACCTCAGGATGAGGCCGGTCTCACGAAGACATTCCAGACGTGGCCTCGTGGGTGGTTCCACATTCCGTAGGACCCCGATTTCCCGGTCCCCTCTTGATAAGAACCCGATGCCCGGACACCTCTCCGAACTCCAGCCTGTGAATGAAGTCAACACGAAGGGGCAGTTTTTCCGTGCATCGTTCGGAAAAAACCCCAGGTTCCAAATACAGCTCGACAAGCGGCCTCTCTCCCCGGGGACACCTGGAGAGGCAAGCGGAGTTCCATGCCTCAACCCAAGACGAGGCCTGACTCTCCTGTCCCCAGTCTGCAGGGACCCTGCGATCGGAGTCTGAAATCAGAGGTACCCTGCGGCTCCTGCCTCAACTGGAGATGAGGCCCTCTTCCAATGCACCAAACCCAGTGGAGTCCCGAGAGGCCCCTCCCACCTCCAGTTTCCCTGGCTTCTCAGAGCCACCATGAGAAGCCCCCTGAGGTCACCTGCACAAGTCGAGGGAACCCAGGGTTTCCTGCCTCAACCCGGGAAAGACCTCGAGAGACCTTCTTCAACACGTCTCGAGGCCAGATTCCCCTACCATGGCTCGGGAGCAATGACGCGCTCCCCCTGGCCACTCGCATGGAGACCCGACTTCCCTGGCGCCCCACGAGAGGCTCACTGACCTCGCCGTCGTACCTCGTGAGAGACCGCACACTGGGGCCGCCGCTCGAGAACAACCCCGAGATTCCCCCGTCATCGAGAGATGAGGGCCTTCGTCTCCTGCATGGCCTAGAGACCAATCTCGCGACCTCTCTCCAAACGCCTCAGGAGGCTTGACTCCCTTGAGTCCACCCAGTGAGCTCCAAGAGATACCCGTCGCGATTCGAGAGCAGAGCGGGGTTCTTTGCTTCCACTCGAGATGAATGCCTGTCTCCCCGGGTGCGTCTGGAATGCAACCCCGAGATCCCTGTCGCCCCTGGAGAGGAACATTGGCTTCTGGACACAAGCCTAGATGAGGTCTATTGGCCCTGCAGTCACTCGAGAGCAATCCCCAGCTTTCCTTCGCAACTCGAATGGAAGATTGGACTTGCCTGGGCCAACACAAGAGGCAGCCTGAATTCCCCGTCGTAACTCGAGAATCCCGCCGTAACTCGAGAAAAACCACGTGGCTCCCCCGTCATCGCAAGATGAAGCCCTTTCCCGCTACAGCGCCTCAGGAGAAGTCCCACGTTAGGAATTGGAGGTCGAAAGGGCACTTGGCAGCCTTGATGCGACCCACAAAGTTCCCCGAAATCCCGGTCTCCCTCGAGAGGAACACTGAGGTTTTCCGGCACCCCCTCCTCTGAGCCCTTTCTCCCCTCCTGATCTGGACAGGAGGGTCGACTCCCCTGCTTTGTCTGGAAGGGGTTCCCGACCTTCCGGTCGCACCTCAGGATGAGGCCGGTCTCACGAAGACATTCCAGACGTGGCCTCGTGGGTGGTTCCACATTCCGTAGGACCCCGATTTCCCGGTCCCCTCTTGATAAGAACCCGATGCCCGGACACCTCTCCGAACTCCAGCCTGTGAATGAAGTCAACACGAAGGGGCAGTTTTTCCGTGCATCGTTCGGAAAAAACCCCAGGTTCCAAATACAGCTCGACAAGCGGCCTCTCTCCCCGGGGACATCTCGAGAGGCAAGCGGAGTTCCATGCCTCAACCCAAGACGAGGCCTGACTCTCCTGTCCCCAGTCTGCAGGGACCCTGCGATCGGAGTCTGAAATCAGAGGTACCCTGCGGCTCCTGCCTCAACTGGAGATGAGGCCCTCTTCCAATGCACCAAACCCAGTGGAGTCCCGAGAGGCCCCTCCCACCTCCAGTTTCCCTGGCTTCTCAGAGCCACCATGAGAAGCCCCCTGAGGTCACCTGCACAAGTCGAGGGAACCCAGGGTTTCCTGCCTCAACCCGGGAAAGACCTCGAGAGACCTTCTTCAACACGTCTCGAGGACAGATTCCCCTACCATGGCTCGGGAGCAATGACGCGCTCCCCTCGCCACTCGCATGGAGACCCGACTTCCCTGGCGCCCCACGAGAGGCTCACTGACCTCGCCGTCGTACCTCGTGAGAGACCGCACACTGGGGCCGCCGCTCGAGAACAACCCCGAGATTCCCCCGTCATCGAGAGATGAGGGCCTTCGTCTCCTGCATGGCCTAGCGACCAATCTCGCGACCTCTCTCCAAACGCCTCAGGAGGCTTGACTCCCTTGAGTCCACCCAGTGAGCTCCAAGAGATACCCGTCGCGATTCGAGAGCAGAGCGGGGTTCTTTGCTTCCACTCGAGATGAATGCCTGTCTCCCCGGGTGCGTCTGGAATGCAACCCCGAGATCCCTGTCGCCCCTGGAGAGGAACATTGGCTTCTGGACACAAGCCTAGATGAGGTCTATTGGCCCTGCAGTCACTCGAGAGCAATCCCCAGCTGTCCTTCGCAACTCGAATGGAAGATTGGACTTGCCTGGGCCAACACAAGAGGCAGCCTGAATTCCCCGTCGTAACTCGAGAATCCCGCCGTAACTCGAGAAAAACCACGTGGCTCCCCCGTCATCGCAAGATGAAGCCCTTTCCCGCTACAGCGCCTCAGGAGAAGTCCCACGTTAGGAATTGGAGGTCGAAAGGGCACTTGGCAGCCTTGATGCGACCCACAAAGTTCCCCGAAATCCCGGTCTCCCTCGAGAGGAACACTGAGGTTTTCCGGCACCCCCTCCTCTGAGCCCTTTCTCCCCTCCTGATCTGGACAGGAGGGTCGACTCCCCTGCTTTGTCTGGAAGGGGTTCCCGACCTTCCGGACGCACCTCAGGATGAGGCCGGTCTCACGAAGACATTCCAGACGTGGCCTCGTGGGTGGTTCCACATTCCGTAGGACCCCGATTTCCCGGTCCCCTCTTGGTAAGAACCCGATGCCCGGACACCTCTCCGAACTCCAGCCTGTGAATGAAGTCAACACGAAGGGGCAGTTTTTCCGTGCATCGTTCGGAAAGAACCCCAGGTTCCAAATACAGCTCGACAAGCGGCCTCTCTCCCCGGGGACATCTCGAGAGGCAAGCGGAGTTCCATGCCTCAACCCAAGACGAGGCCTGACTCTCCTGTCCCCAGTCTGCAGGGACCCTGCGATCGGAGTCTGAAATCAGAGGTACCCTGCGGCTCCTGCCTCAACTGGAGATGAGGCCCTCTTCCAATGCACCAAACCCAGTGGAGTCCCGAGAGGCCCCTCCCACCTCCAGTTTCCCTGGCTTCTCAGAGCCACCATGAGAAGCCCCCTGAGGTCACCTGCACAAGTCGAGGGAACCCAGGGTTTCGTGCCTCAACCCGGGAAAGACCTCGAGAGACCTTCTTCAACACGTCTCGAGGCCAGATTCCCCTACCATGGCTCGGGAGCAATGACGCGCTCCCCCTGGCCACTCGCATGGAGACCCGACTTCCCTGGCGCCCCACGAGAGGCTCACTGACCTCGCCGTCGTACCTCGTGAGAGACCGCACACTGGGGCCGCCGCTCGAGAACAACCCCGAGATTCCCCCGTCATCGAGAGATGAGGGCCTTCGTCTCCTGCATGGCCTAGCGACCAATCTCGCGACCTCTCTCCAAACGCCTCAGGAGGCTTGACTCCCTTGAGTCCACCCAGTGAGCTCCAAGAGATACCCGTCGCGATTCGAGAGCAGAGCGGGGTTCTTTGCTTCCACTCGAGATGAATGCCTGTCTCCCCGGGTGCGTCTGGAATGCAACCCCGAGATCCCTGTCGCCCCTGGAGAGGAACATTGGCTTCTGGACACAAGCCTAGATGAGGTCTATTGGCCCTGCAGTCACTCGAGAGCAATCCCCAGCTGTCCTTCGCAACTCGAATGGAAGATTGGACTTGCCTGGGCCAACACAAGAGGCAGCCTGAATTCCCCGTCGTAACTCGAGAATCCCGCCGTAACTCGAGAAAAACCACGTGGCTCCCCCGTCATCGCAAGATGAAGCCCTTTCCCGCTACAGCGCCTCAGGAGAAGTCCCACGTTAGGAATTGGAGGTCGAAAGGGCACTTGGCAGCCTTGATGCGACCCACAAAGTTCCCCGAAATCCCGGTCTCCCTCGAGAGGAACACTGAGGTTTTCCGGCACCCCCTCCTCTGAGCCCTTTCTCCCCTCCTGATCTGGACAGGAGGGTCGACTCCCCTGCTTTGTCTGGAAGGGGTTCCCGACCTTCCGGTCGCACCTCAGGATGAGGCCGGTCTCACGAAGACATTCCAGACGTGGCCTCGTGGGTGGTTCCACATTCCGTAGGACCCCGATTTCCCGGTCCCCTCTTGGTAAGAACCCGATGCCCGGACACCTCTCCGAACTCCAGCCTGTGAATGAAGTCAACACGAAGGGGCAGTTTTTCCGTGCATCGTTCGGAAAAAACCCCAGGTTCCAAATACAGCTCGACAAGCGGCCTCTCTCCCCGGGGACATCTCGAGAGGCAAGCGGAGTTCCATGCCTCAACCCAAGACGAGGCCTGACTCTCCTGTCCCCAGTCTGCAGGGACCCTGCGATCGGAGTCTGAAATCAGAGGTACCCTGCGGCTCCTGCCTCAACTGGAGATGAGGCCCTCTTCCAATGCACCAAACCCAGTGGAGTCCCGAGAGGCCCCTCCCACCTCCAGTTTCCCTGGCTTCTCAGAGCCACCATGAGAAGCCCCCTGAGGTCACCTGCACAAGTCGAGGGAACCCAGGGTTTCCTGCCTCAACCCGGGAAAGACCTCGAGAGACCTTCTTCAACACGTCTCGAGGCCAGATTCCCCTACCATGGCTCGGGAGCAATGACGCGCTCCCCTCGCCACTCGCATGGAGACCCGACTTCCCTGGCGCCCCACGAGAGGCTCACTGACCTCGCCGTCGTACCTCGTGAGAGACCGCACACTGGGGCCGCCGCTCGAGAACAACCCCGAGATTCCCCCGTCATCGAGAGATGAGGGCCTTCGTCTCCTGCATGGCCTAGCGACCAATCTCGCGACCTCTCTCCAAACGCCTCAGGAGGCTTGACTCCCTTGAGTCCACCCAGTGAGCTCCAAGAGATACCCGTCGCGATTCGAGAGCAGAGCGGGGTTCTTTGCTTCCACTCGAGATGAATGCCTGTCTCCCCGGGTGCGTCTGGAATGCAACCCCGAGATCCCTGTCGCCCCTGGAGAGGAACATTGGCTTCTGGACACAAGCCTAGATGAGGTCTATTGGCCCTGCAGTCACTCGAGAGCAATCCCCAGCTTTCCTTCGCAACTCGAATGGAAGATTGGACTTGCCTGGGCCAACACAAGAGGCAGCCTGAATTCCCCGTCGTAACTCGAGAATCCCGCCGTAACTCGAGAAAAACCACGTGGCTCCCCCGTCATCGCAAGATGAAGCCCTTTCCCGCTACAGCGCCTCAGGAGAAGTCCCACGTTAGGAATTGGAGGTCGAAAGGGCACTTGGCACCCTTGATGCGACCCACAAAGTTCCCCGAAATCCCGGTCTCCCTCGAGAGGAACACTGAGGTTTTCCGGCACCCCCTCCTCTGAGCCCTTTCTCCCCTCCTGATCTGGACAGGAGGGTCGACTCCCCTGCTTTGTCTGGAAGGGGTTCCCGACCTTCCGGTCGCACCTCAGGATGAGGCCGGTCTCACGAAGACATTCCAGACGTGGCCTCGTGGGTGGTTCCACATTCCGTAGGACCCCGATTTCCCGGTCCCCTCTTGATAAGAACCCGATGCCCGGACACCTCTCCGAACTCCACCCTGTGAATGAAGTCAACACGAAGGGGCAGTTTTTCCGTGCATCGTTCGGAAAAACCCCAGGTTCCAAATACAGCTCGACAAGCGGCCTCTCTCCCCGGGGACATCTCGAGAGGCAAGCGGAGTTCCATGCCTCAACCCAAGACGAGGCCTGACTCTCCTGTCCCCAGTCTGCAGGGACCCTGCGATCGGAGTCTGAAATCAGAGGTACCCTGCGGTTCCTGCCTCAACTGGAGATGAGGCCCTCTTCCAATGCACCAAACCCAGTGGAGTCCCGAGAGGCCCCTCCCACCTCCAGTTTCCCTGGCTTCTCAGAGCCACCATGAGAAGCCCCCTGAGGTCACCTGCACAAGTCGAGGGAACCCAGGGTTTCCTGCCTCAACCCGGGAAAGACCTCGAGAGACCTTCTTCAACACGTCTCGAGGCCAGATTCCCCTACCATGGCTCGGGAGCAATGACGCGCTCCCCCTCGCCACTCGCATGGAGACCCGACTTCCCTGGCGCCCCACGAGAGGCTCACTGACCTCGCCGTCGTACCTCGTGAGAAACCGCACACTGGGGCCGCCGCTCGAGAACAACCCCGAGATTCCCCCGTCATCGAGAGATGAGGGCCTTCGTCTCCTGCATGGCCTAGAGACCAATCTCGCGACCTCTCTCCAAACGCCTCAGGAGGCTTGACTCCCTTGAGTCCACCCAGTGAGCTCCAAGAGATACCCGTCGCGATTCGAGAGCAGAGCGGGGTTCTTTGCTTCCACTCGAGATGAATGCCTGTCTCCCCGGGTGCGTCTGGAATGCAACCCCGAGATCCCTGTCGCCCCTGGAGAGGAACATTGGCTTCTGGACACAAGCCTAGATGAGGTCTATTGGCCCTGCAGTCACTCGAGAGCAATCCCCAGCTTTCCTTCGCAACTCGAATGGAAGATTGGACTTGCCTGGGCCAACACAAGAGGCAGCCTGAATTCCCCGTCGTAACTCGAGAATCCCGCCGTAACTCGAGAAAAACCACGTGGCTCCCCCGTCATCGCAAGATGAAGCCCTTTCCCGCTACAGCGCCTCAGGAGAAGTCCCACGTTAGGAATTGGAGGTCGAAAGGGCACTTGGCACCCTTGATGCGACCCACAAAGTTCCCCGAAATCCCGGTCTCCCTCGAGAGGAACACTGAGGTTTTCCGGCACCCCCTCCTCTGAGCCCTTTCTCCCCTCCTGATCTGGACAGGAGGGTCGACTCCCCTGCTTTGTCTGGAAGGGGTTCCCGACCTTCCGGTCGCACCTCAGGATGAGGCCGGTCTCACGAAGACATTCCAGACGTGGCCTCGTGGGTGGTTCCACATTCCGTAGGACCCCGATTTCCCGGTCCCCTCTTGATAAGAACCCGATGCCCGGACACCTCTCCGAACTCCACCCTGTGAATGAAGTCAACACGAAGGGGCAGTTTTTCCGTGCATCGTTCGGAAAAAACCCCAGGTTCCAAATACAGCTCGACAAGCGGCCTCTCTCCCCGGGGACATCTCGAGAGGCAAGCGGAGTTCCATGCCTCAACCCAAGACGAGGCCTGACTCTCCTGTCCCCAGTCTGCAGGGACCCTGCGATCGGAGTCTGAAATCAGAGGTACCCTGCGGTTCCTGCCTCAACTGGAGATGAGGCCCTCTTCCAATGCACCAAACCCAGTGGAGTCCCGAGAGGCCCCTCCCACCTCCAGTTTCCCTGGCTTCTCAGAGCCACCATGAGAAGCCCCCTGAGGTCACCTGCACAAGTCGAGGGAACCCAGGGTTTCCTGCCTCAACCCGGGAAAGACCTCGAGAGACCTTCTTCAACACGTCTCGAGGCCAGATTCCCCTACCATGGCTCGGGAGCAATGACGCGCTCCCCTCGCCACTCGCATGGAGACCCGACTTCCCTGGCGCCCCACGAGAGGCTCACTGACCTCGCCGTCGTACCTCGTGAGAAACCGCACACTGGGGCCGCCGCTCGAGAACAACCCCGAGATTCCCCCGTCATCGAGAGATGAGGGCCTTCGTCTCCTGCATGGCCTAGAGACCAATCTCGCGACCTCTCTCCAAACGCCTCAGGAGGCTTGACTCCCTTGAGTCCACCCAGTGAGCTCCAAGAGATACCCGTCGCGATTCGAGAGCAGAGCGGGGTTCTTTGCTTCCACTCGAGATGAATGCCTGTCTCCCCGGGTGCGTCTGGAATGCAACCCCGAGATCCCTGTCGCCCCTGGAGAGGAACATTGGCTTCTGGACACAAGCCTAGATGAGGTCTATTGGCCCTGCAGTCACTCGAGAGCAATCCCCAGCTTTCCTTCGCAACTCGAATGGAAGATTGGACTTGCCTGGGCCAACACAAGAGGCAGCCTGAATTCCCCGTCGTAACTCGAGAATCCCGCCGTAACTCGAGAAAAACCACGTGGCTCCCCCGTCATCGCAAGATGAAGCCCTTTCCCGCTACAGCGCCTCAGGAGAAGTCCCACGTTAGGAATTGGAGGTCGAAAGGGCACTTGGCACCCTTGATGCGACCCACAAAGTTCCCCGAAATCCCGGTCTCCCTCGAGAGGAACACTGAGGTTTTCCGGCACCCCCTCCTCTGAGCCCTTTCTCCCCTCCTGATCTGGACAGGAGGGTCGACTCCCCTGCTTTGTCTGGAAGGGGTTCCCGACCTTCCGGTCGCACCTCAGGATGAGGCCGGTCTCACGAAGACATTCCAGACGTGGCCTCGTGGGTGGTTCCACATTCCGTAGGACCCCGATTTCCCGGTCCCCTCTTGATAAGAACCCGATGCCCGGACACCTCTCCGAACTCCACCCTGTGAATGAAGTCAACACGAAGGGGCAGTTTTTCCGTGCATCGTTCGGAAAAAACCCCAGGTTCCAAATACAGCTCGACAAGCGGCCTCTCTCCCCGGGGACATCTCGAGAGGCAAGCGGAGTTCCATGCCTCAACCCAAGACGAGGCCTGACTCTCCTGTCCCCAGTCTGCAGGGACCCTGCGATCGGAGTCTGAAATCAGAGGTACCCTGCGGTTCCTGCCTCAACTGGAGATGAGGCCCTCTTCCAATGCACCAAACCCAGTGGAGTCCCGAGAGGCCCCTCCCACCTCCAGTTTCCCTGGCTTCTCAGAGCCACCATGAGAAGCCCCCTGAGGTCACCTGCACAAGTCGAGGGAACCCAGGGTTTCCTGCCTCAACCCGGGAAAGACCTCGAGAGACCTTCTTCAACACGTCTCGAGGCCAGATTCCCCTACCATGGCTCGGGAGCAATGACGCGCTCCCCTCGCCACTCGCATGGAGACCCGACTTCCCTGGCGCCCCACGAGAGGCTCACTGACCTCGCCGTCGTACCTCGTGAGAAACCGCACACTGGGGCCGCCGCTCGAGAACAACCCCGAGATTCCCCCGTCATCGAGAGATGAGGGCCTTCGTCTCCTGCATGGCCTAGAGACCAATCTCGCGACCTCTCTCCAAACGCCTCAGGAGGCTTGACTCCCTTGAGTCCACCCAGTGAGCTCCAAGAGATACCCGTCGCGATTCGAGAGCAGAGCGGGGTTCTTTGCTTCCACTCGAGATGAATGCCTGTCTCCCCGGGTGCGTCTGGAATGCAACCCCGAGATCCCTGTCGCCCCTGGAGAGGAACATTGGCTTCTGGACACAAGCCTAGATGAGGTCTATTGGCCCTGCAGTCACTCGAGAGCAATCCCCAGCTTTCCTTCGCAACTCGAATGGAAGATTGGACTTGCCTGGGCCAACACAAGAGGCAGCCTGAATTCCCCGTCGTAACTCGAGAATCCCGCCGTAACTCGAGAAAAACCACGTGGCTCCCCCGTCATCGCAAGATGAAGCCCTTTCCCGCTACAGCGCCTCAGGAGAAGTCCCACGTTAGGAATTGGAGGTCGAAAGGGCACTTGGCACCCTTGATGCGACCCACAAAGTTCCCCGAAATCCCGGTCTCCCTCGAGAGGAACACTGAGGTTTTCCGGCACCCCCTCCTCTGAGCCCTTTCTCCCCTCCTGATCTGGACAGGAGGGTCGACTCCCCTGCTTTGTCTGGAAGGGGTTCCCGACCTTCCGGTCGCACCTCAGGATGAGGCCGGTCTCACGAAGACATTCCAGACGTGGCCTCGTGGGTGGTTCCACATTCCGTAGGACCCCGATTTCCCGGTCCCCTCTTGATAAGAACCCGATGCCCGGACACCTCTCCGAACTCCACCCTGTGAATGAAGTCAACACGAAGGGGCAGTTTTTCCGTGCATCGTTCGGAAAAAACCCCAGGTTCCAAATACAGCTCGACAAGCGGCCTCTCTCCCCGGGGACATCTCGAGAGGCAAGCGGAGTTCCATGCCTCAACCCAAGACGAGGCCTGACTCTCCTGTCCCCAGTCTGCAGGGACCCTGCGATCGGAGTCTGAAATCAGAGGTACCCTGCGGTTCCTGCCTCAACTGGAGATGAGGCCCTCTTCCAATGCACCAAACCCAGTGGAGTCCCGAGAGGCCCCTCCCACCTCCAGTTTCCCTGGCTTCTCAGAGCCACCATGAGAAGCCCCCTGAGGTCACCTGCACAAGTCGAGGGAACCCAGGGTTTCCTGCCTCAACCCGGGAAAGACCTCGAGAGACCTTCTTCAACACGTCTCGAGGCCAGATTCCCCTACCATGGCTCGGGAGCAATGACGCGCTCCCCTCGCCACTCGCATGGAGACCCGACTTCCCTGGCGCCCCACGAGAGGCTCACTGACCTCGCCGTCGTACCTCGTGAGAAACCGCACACTGGGGCCGCCGCTCGAGAACAACCCCGAGATTCCCCCGTCATCGAGAGATGAGGGCCTTCGTCTCCTGCATGGCCTAGAGACCAATCTCGCGACCTCTCTCCAAACGCCTCAGGAGGCTTGACTCCCTTGAGTCCACCCAGTGAGCTCCAAGAGATACCCGTCGCGATTCGAGAGCAGAGCGGGGTTCTTTGCTTCCACTCGAGATGAATGCCTGTCTCCCCGGGTGCGTCTGGAATGCAACCCCGAGATCCCTGTCGCCCCTGGAGAGGAACATTGGCTTCTGGACACAAGCCTAGATGAGGTCTATTGGCCCTGCAGTCACTCGAGAGCAATCCCCAGCTTTCCTTCGCAACTCGAATGGAAGATTGGACTTGCCTGGGCCAACACAAGAGGCAGCCTGAATTCCCCGTCGTAACTCGAGAATCCCGCCGTAACTCGAGAAAAACCACGTGGCTCCCCCGTCATCGCAAGATGAAGCCCTTTCCCGCTACAGCGCCTCAGGAGAAGTCCCACGTTAGGAATTGGAGGTCGAAAGGGCACTTGGCACCCTTGATGCGACCCACAAAGTTCCCCGAAATCCCGGTCTCCCTCGAGAGGAACACTGAGGTTTTCCGGCACCCCCTCCTCTGAGCCCTTTCTCCCCTCCTGATCTGGACAGGAGGGTCGACTCCCCTGCTTTGTCTGGAAGGGGTTCCCGACCTTCCGGTCGCACCTCAGGATGAGGCCGGTCTCACGAAGACATTCCAGACGTGGCCTCGTGGGTGGTTCCACATTCCGTAGGACCCCGATTTCCCGGTCCCCTCTTGATAAGAACCCGATGCCCGGACACCTCTCCGAACTCCACCCTGTGAATGAAGTCAACACGAAGGGGCAGTTTTTCCGTGCATCGTTCGGAAAAACCCCAGGTTCCAAATACAGCTCGACAAGCGGCCTCTCTCCCCGGGGACATCTCGAGAGGCAAGCGGAGTTCCATGCCTCAACCCAAGACGAGGCCTGACTCTCCTGTCCCCAGTCTGCAGGGACCCTGCGATCGGAGTCTGAAATCAGAGGTACCCTGCGGTTCCTGCCTCAACTGGAGATGAGGCCCTCTTCCAATGCACCAAACCCAGTGGAGTCCCGAGAGGCCCCTCCCACCTCCAGTTTCCCTGGCTTCTCAGAGCCACCATGAGAAGCCCCCTGAGGTCACCTGCACAAGTCGAGGGAACCCAGGGTTTCCTGCCTCAACCCGGGAAAGACCTCGAGAGACCTTCTTCAACACGTCTCGAGGCCAGATTCCCCTACCATGGCTCGGGAGCAATGACGCGCTCCCCTCGCCACTCGCATGGAGACCCGACTTCCCTGGCGCCCCACGAGAGGCTCACTGACCTCGCCGTCGTACCTCGTGAGAAACCGCACACTGGGGCCGCCGCTCGAGAACAACCCCGAGATTCCCCCGTCATCGAGAGATGAGGGCCTTCGTCTCCTGCATGGCCTAGAGACCAATCTCGCGACCTCTCTCCAAACGCCTCAGGAGGCTTGACTCCCTTGAGTCCACCCAGTGAGCTCCAAGAGATACCCGTCGCGATTCGAGAGCAGAGCGGGGTTCTTTGCTTCCACTCGAGATGAATGCCTGTCTCCCCGGGTGCGTCTGGAATGCAACCCCGAGATCCCTGTCGCCCCTGGAGAGGAACATTGGCTTCTGGACACAAGCCTAGATGAGGTCTATTGGCCCTGCAGTCACTCGAGAGCAATCCCCAGCTTTCCTTCGCAACTCGAATGGAAGATTGGACTTGCCTGGGCCAACACAAGAGGCAGCCTGAATTCCCCGTCGTAACTCGAGAATCCCGCCGTAACTCGAGAAAAACCACGTGGCTCCCCCGTCATCGCAAGATGAAGCCCTTTCCCGCTACAGCGCCTCAGGAGAAGTCCCACGTTAGGAATTGGAGGTCGAAAGGGCACTTGGCACCCTTGATGCGACCCACAAAGTTCCCCGAAATCCCGGTCTCCCTCGAGAGGAACACTGAGGTTTTCCGGCACCCCCTCCTCTGAGCCCTTTCTCCCCTCCTGATCTGGACAGGAGGGTCGACTCCCCTGCTTTGTCTGGAAGGGGTTCCCGACCTTCCGGTCGCACCTCAGGATGAGGCCGGTCTCACGAAGACATTCCAGACGTGGCCTCGTGGGTGGTTCCACATTCCGTAGGACCCCGATTTCCCGGTCCCCTCTTGATAAGAACCCGATGCCCGGACACCTCTCCGAACTCCACCCTGTGAATGAAGTCAACACGAAGGGGCAGTTTTTCCGTGCATCGTTCGGAAAAAACCCCAGGTTCCAAATACAGCTCGACAAGCGGCCTCTCTCCCCGGGGACATCTCGAGAGGCAAGCGGAGTTCCATGCCTCAACCCAAGACGAGGCCTGACTCTCCTGTCCCCAGTCTGCAGGGACCCTGCGATCGGAGTCTGAAATCAGAGGTACCCTGCGGTTCCTGCCTCAACTGGAGATGAGGCCCTCTTCCAATGCACCAAACCCAGTGGAGTCCCGAGAGGCCCCTCCCACCTCCAGTTTCCCTGGCTTCTCAGAGCCACCATGAGAAGCCCCCTGAGGTCACCTGCACAAGTCGAGGGAACCCAGGGTTTCCTGCCTCAACCCGGGAAAGACCTCGAGAGACCTTCTTCAACACGTCTCGAGGCCAGATTCCCCTACCATGGCTCGGGAGCAATGACGCGCTCCCCTCGCCACTCGCATGGAGACCCGACTTCCCTGGCGCCCCACGAGAGGCTCACTGACCTCGCCGTCGTACCTCGTGAGAAACCGCACACTGGGGCCGCCGCTCGAGAACAACCCCGAGATTCCCCCGTCATCGAGAGATGAGGGCCTTCGTCTCCTGCATGGCCTAGAGACCAATCTCGCGACCTCTCTCCAAACGCCTCAGGAGGCTTGACTCCCTTGAGTCCACCCAGTGAGCTCCAAGAGATACCCGTCGCGATTCGAGAGCAGAGCGGGGTTCTTTGCTTCCACTCGAGATGAATGCCTGTCTCCCCGGGTGCGTCTGGAATGCAACCCCGAGATCCCTGTCGCCCCTGGAGAGGAACATTGGCTTCTGGACACAAGCCTAGATGAGGTCTATTGGCCCTGCAGTCACTCGAGAGCAATCCCCAGCTTTCCTTCGCAACTCGAATGGAAGATTGGACTTGCCTGGGCCAACACAAGAGGCAGCCTGAATTCCCCGTCGTAACTCGAGAATCCCGCCGTAACTCGAGAAAAACCACGTGGCTCCCCCGTCATCGCAAGATGAAGCCCTTTCCCGCTACAGCGCCTCAGGAGAAGTCCCACGTTAGGAATTGGAGGTCGAAAGGGCACTTGGCACCCTTGATGCGACCCACAAAGTTCCCCGAAATCCCGGTCTCCCTCGAGAGGAACACTGAGGTTTTCCGGCACCCCCTCCTCTGAGCCCTTTCTCCCCTCCTGATCTGGACAGGAGGGTCGACTCCCCTGCTTTGTCTGGAAGGGGTTCCCGACCTTCCGGTCGCACCTCAGGATGAGGCCGGTCTCACGAAGACATTCCAGACGTGGCCTCGTGGGTGGTTCCACATTCCGTAGGACCCCGATTTCCCGGTCCCCTCTTGATAAGAACCCGATGCCCGGACACCTCTCCGAACTCCACCCTGTGAATGAAGTCAACACGAAGGGGCAGTTTTTCCGTGCATCGTTCGGAAAAAACCCCAGGTTCCAAATACAGCTCGACAAGCGGCCTCTCTCCCCGGGGACATCTCGAGAGGCAAGCGGAGTTCCATGCCTCAACCCAAGACGAGGCCTGACTCTCCTGTCCCCAGTCTGCAGGGACCCTGCGATCGGAGTCTGAAATCAGAGGTACCCTGCGGTTCCTGCCTCAACTGGAGATGAGGCCCTCTTCCAATGCACCAAACCCAGTGGAGTCCCGAGAGGCCCCTCCCACCTCCAGTTTCCCTGGCTTCTCAGAGCCACCATGAGAAGCCCCCTGAGGTCACCTGCACAAGTCGAGGGAACCCAGGGTTTCCTGCCTCAACCCGGGAAAGACCTCGAGAGACCTTCTTCAACACGTCTCGAGGCCAGATTCCCCTACCATGGCTCGGGAGCAATGACGCGCTCCCCTCGCCACTCGCATGGAGACCCGACTTCCCTGGCGCCCCACGAGAGGCTCACTGACCTCGCCGTCGTACCTCGTGAGAAACCGCACACTGGGGCCGCCGCTCGAGAACAACCCCGAGATTCCCCCGTCATCGAGAGATGAGGGCCTTCGTCTCCTGCATGGCCTAGAGACCAATCTCGCGACCTCTCTCCAAACGCCTCAGGAGGCTTGACTCCCTTGAGTCCACCCAGTGAGCTCCAAGAGATACCCGTCGCGATTCGAGAGCAGAGCGGGGTTCTTTGCTTCCACTCGAGATGAATGCCTGTCTCCCCGGGTGCGTCTGGAATGCAACCCCGAGATCCCTGTCGCCCCTGGAGAGGAACATTGGCTTCTGGACACAAGCCTAGATGAGGTCTATTGGCCCTGCAGTCACTCGAGAGCAATCCCCAGCTTTCCTTCGCAACTCGAATGGAAGATTGGACTTGCCTGGGCCAACACAAGAGGCAGCCTGAATTCCCCGTCGTAACTCGAGAATCCCGCCGTAACTCGAGAAAAACCACGTGGCTCCCCCGTCATCGCAAGATGAAGCCCTTTCCCGCTACAGCGCCTCAGGAGAAGTCCCACGTTAGGAATTGGAGGTCGAAAGGGCACTTGGCACCCTTGATGCGACCCACAAAGTTCCCCGAAATCCCGGTCTCCCTCGAGAGGAACACTGAGGTTTTCCGGCACCCCCTCCTCTGAGCCCTTTCTCCCCTCCTGATCTGGACAGGAGGGTCGACTCCCCTGCTTTGTCTGGAAGGGGTTCCCGACCTTCCGGTCGCACCTCAGGATGAGGCCGGTCTCACGAAGACATTCCAGACGTGGCCTCGTGGGTGGTTCCACATTCCGTAGGACCCCGATTTCCCGGTCCCCTCTTGATAAGAACCCGATGCCCGGACACCTCTCCGAACTCCACCCTGTGAATGAAGTCAACACGAAGGGGCAGTTTTTCCGTGCATCGTTCGGAAAAAACCCCAGGTTCCAAATACAGCTCGACAAGCGGCCTCTCTCCCCGGGGACATCTCGAGAGGCAAGCGGAGTTCCATGCCTCAACCCAAGACGAGGCCTGACTCTCCTGTCCCCAGTCTGCAGGGACCCTGCGATCGGAGTCTGAAATCAGAGGTACCCTGCGGTTCCTGCCTCAACTGGAGATGAGGCCCTCTTCCAATGCACCAAACCCAGTGGAGTCCCGAGAGGCCCCTCCCACCTCCAGTTTCCCTGGCTTCTCAGAGCCACCATGAGAAGCCCCCTGAGGTCACCTGCACAAGTCGAGGGAACCCAGGGTTTCCTGCCTCAACCCGGAAAGACCTCGAGAGACCTTCTTCAACACGTCTCGAGGCCAGATTCCCCTACCATGGCTCGGGAGCAATGACGCGCTCCCCTCGCCACTCGCATGGAGACCCGACTTCCCTGGCGCCCCACGAGAGGCTCACTGACCTCGCCGTCGTACCTCGTGAGAAACCGCACACTGGGGCCGCCGCTCGAGAACAACCCCGAGATTCCCCCGTCATCGAGAGATGAGGGCCTTCGTCTCCTGCATGGCCTAGAGACCAATCTCGCGACCTCTCTCCAAACGCCTCAGGAGGCTTGACTCCCTTGAGTCCACCCAGTGAGCTCCAAGAGATACCCGTCGCGATTCGAGAGCAGAGCGGGGTTCTTTGCTTCCACTCGAGATGAATGCCTGTCTCCCCGGGTGCGTCTGGAATGCAACCCCGAGATCCCTGTCGCCCCTGGAGAGGAACATTGGCTTCTGGACACAAGCCTAGATGAGGTCTATTGGCCCTGCAGTCACTCGAGAGCAATCCCCAGCTTTCCTTCGCAACTCGAATGGAAGATTGGACTTGCCTGGGCCAACACAAGAGGCAGCCTGAATTCCCCGTCGTAACTCGAGAATCCCGCCGTAACTCGAGAAAAACCACGTGGCTCCCCCGTCATCGCAAGATGAAGCCCTTTCCCGCTACAGCGCCTCAGGAGAAGTCCCACGTTAGGAATTGGAGGTCGAAAGGGCACTTGGCACCCTTGATGCGACCCACAAAGTTCCCCGAAATCCCGGTCTCCCTCGAGAGGAACACTGAGGTTTTCCGGCACCCCCTCCTCTGAGCCCTTTCTCCCCTCCTGATCTGGACAGGAGGGTCGACTCCCCTGCTTTGTCTGGAAGGGGTTCCCGACCTTCCGGTCGCACCTCAGGATGAGGCCGGTCTCACGAAGACATTCCAGACGTGGCCTCGTGGGTGGTTCCACATTCCGTAGGACCCCGATTTCCCGGTCCCCTCTTGATAAGAACCCGATGCCCGGACACCTCTCCGAACTCCACCCTGTGAATGAAGTCAACACGAAGGGGCAGTTTTTCCGTGCATCGTTCGGAAAAAACCCCAGGTTCCAAATACAGCTCGACAAGCGGCCTCTCTCCCCGGGGACATCTCGAGAGGCAAGCGGAGTTCCATGCCTCAACCCAAGACGAGGCCTGACTCTCCTGTCCCCAGTCTGCAGGGACCCTGCGATCGGAGTCTGAAATCAGAGGTACCCTGCGGTTCCTGCCTCAACTGGAGATGAGGCCCTCTTCCAATGCACCAAACCCAGTGGAGTCCCGAGAGGCCCCTCCCACCTCCAGTTTCCCTGGCTTCTCAGAGCCACCATGAGAAGCCCCCTGAGGTCACCTGCACAAGTCGAGGGAACCCAGGGTTTCCTGCCTCAACCCGGGAAAGACCTCGAGAGACCTTCTTCAACACGTCTCGAGGCCAGATTCCCCTACCATGGCTCGGGAGCAATGACGCGCTCCCCCTCGCCACTCGCATGGAGACCCGACTTCCCTGGCGCCCCACGAGAGGCTCACTGACCTCGCCGTCGTACCTCGTGAGAAACCGCACACTGGGGCCGCCGCTCGAGAACAACCCCGAGATTCCCCCGTCATCGAGAGATGAGGGCCTTCGTCTCCTGCATGGCCTAGAGACCAATCTCGCGACCTCTCTCCAAACGCCTCAGGAGGCTTGACTCCCTTGAGTCCACCCAGTGAGCTCCAAGAGATACCCGTCGCGATTCGAGAGCAGAGCGGGGTTCTTTGCTTCCACTCGAGATGAATGCCTGTCTCCCCGGGTGCGTCTGGAATGCAACCCCGAGATCCCTGTCGCCCCTGGAGAGGAACATTGGCTTCTGGACACAAGCCTAGATGAGGTCTATTGGCCCTGCAGTCACTCGAGAGCAATCCCCAGCTTTCCTTCGCAACTCGAATGGAAGATTGGACTTGCCTGGGCCAACACAAGAGGCAGCCTGAATTCCCCGTCGTAACTCGAGAATCCCGCCGTAACTCGAGAAAAACCACGTGGCTCCCCCGTCATCGCAAGATGAAGCCCTTTCCCGCTACAGCGCCTCAGGAGAAGTCCCACGTTAGGAATTGGAGGTCGAAAGGGCACTTGGCACCCTTGATGCGACCCACAAAGTTCCCCGAAATCCCGGTCTCCCTCGAGAGGAACACTGAGGTTTTCCGGCACCCCCTCCTCTGAGCCCTTTCTCCCCTCCTGATCTGGACAGGAGGGTCGACTCCCCTGCTTTGTCTGGAAGGGGTTCCCGACCTTCCGGTCGCACCTCAGGATGAGGCCGGTCTCACGAAGACATTCCAGACGTGGCCTCGTGGGTGGTTCCACATTCCGTAGGACCCCGATTTCCCGGTCCCCTCTTGATAAGAACCCGATGCCCGGACACCTCTCCGAACTCCACCCTGTGAATGAAGTCAACACGAAGGGGCAGTTTTTCCGTGCATCGTTCGGAAAAAACCCCAGGTTCCAAATACAGCTCGACAAGCGGCCTCTCTCCCCGGGGACATCTCGAGAGGCAAGCGGAGTTCCATGCCTCAACCCAAGACGAGGCCTGACTCTCCTGTCCCCAGTCTGCAGGGACCCTGCGATCGGAGTCTGAAATCAGAGGTACCCTGCGGTTCCTGCCTCAACTGGAGATGAGGCCCTCTTCCAATGCACCAAACCCAGTGGAGTCCCGAGAGGCCCCTCCCACCTCCAGTTTCCCTGGCTTCTCAGAGCCACCATGAGAAGCCCCCTGAGGTCACCTGCACAAGTCGAGGGAACCCAGGGTTTCCTGCCTCAACCCGGAAAGACCTCGAGAGACCTTCTTCAACACGTCTCGAGGCCAGATTCCCCTACCATGGCTCGGGAGCAATGACGCGCTCCCCCTCGCCACTCGCATGGAGACCCGACTTCCCTGGCGCCCCACGAGAGGCTCACTGACCTCGCCGTCGTACCTCGTGAGAAACCGCACACTGGGGCCGCCGCTCGAGAACAACCCCGAGATTCCCCCGTCATCGAGAGATGAGGGCCTTCGTCTCCTGCATGGCCTAGAGACCAATCTCGCGACCTCTCTCCAAACGCCTCAGGAGGCTTGACTCCCTTGAGTCCACCCAGTGAGCTCCAAGAGATACCCGTCGCGATTCGAGAGCAGAGCGGGGTTCTTTGCTTCCACTCGAGATGAATGCCTGTCTCCCCGGGTGCGTCTGGAATGCAACCCCGAGATCCCTGTCGCCCCTGGAGAGGAACATTGGCTTCTGGACACAAGCCTAGATGAGGTCTATTGGCCCTGCAGTCACTCGAGAGCAATCCCCAGCTTTCCTTCGCAACTCGAATGGAAGATTGGACTTGCCTGGGCCAACACAAGAGGCAGCCTGAATTCCCCGTCGTAACTCGAGAATCCCGCCGTAACTCGAGAAAAACCACGTGGCTCCCCCGTCATCGCAAGATGAAGCCCTTTCCCGCTACAGCGCCTCAGGAGAAGTCCCACGTTAGGAATTGGAGGTCGAAAGGGCACTTGGCACCCTTGATGCGACCCACAAAGTTCCCCGAAATCCCGGTCTCCCTCGAGAGGAACACTGAGGTTTTCCGGCACCCCCTCCTCTGAGCCCTTTCTCCCCTCCTGATCTGGACAGGAGGGTCGACTCCCCTGCTTTGTCTGGAAGGGGTTCCCGACCTTCCGGTCGCACCTCAGGATGAGGCCGGTCTCACGAAGACATTCCAGACGTGGCCTCGTGGGTGGTTCCACATTCCGTAGGACCCCGATTTCCCGGTCCCCTCTTGATAAGAACCCGATGCCCGGACACCTCTCCG
The DNA here is from genome assembly GCF_032452875.1 of Bos javanicus. Taxonomy (NCBI): domain Eukaryota; kingdom Metazoa; phylum Chordata; class Mammalia; order Artiodactyla; family Bovidae; genus Bos; species Bos javanicus. Next base: position 98,707 of record NW_026894074.1, on the reverse strand, counting down.
AACTCCACCCTGTGAATGAAGTCAACACGAAGGGGCAGTTTTTCCGTGCATCGTTCGGAAAAAACCCCAGGTTCCAAATACAGCTCGACAAGCGGCCTCTCTCCCCGGGGACATCTCGAGAGGCAAGCGGAGTTCCATGCCTCAACCCAAGACGAGGCCTGACTCTCCTGTCCCCAGTCTGCAGGGACCCTGCGATCGGAGTCTGAAATCAGAGGTACCCTGCGGTTCCTGCCTCAACTGGAGATGAGGCCCTCTTCCAATGCACCAAACCCAGTGGAGTCCCGAGAGGCCCCTCCCACCTCCAGTTTCCCTGGCTTCTCAGAGCCACCATGAGAAGCCCCCTGAGGTCACCTGCACAAGTCGAGGGAACCCAGGGTTTCCTGCCTCAACCCGGGAAAGACCTCGAGAGACCTTCTTCAACACGTCTCGAGGCCAGATTCCCCTACCATGGCTCGGGAGCAATGACGCGCTCCCCTCGCCACTCGCATGGAGACCCGACTTCCCTGGCGCCCCACGAGAGGCTCACTGACCTCGCCGTCGTACCTCGTGAGAAACCGCACACTGGGGCCGCCGCTCGAGAACAACCCCGAGATTCCCCCGTCATCGAGAGATGAGGGCCTTCGTCTCCTGCATGGCCTAGAGACCAATCTCGCGACCTCTCTCCAAACGCCTCAGGAGGCTTGACTCCCTTGAGTCCACCCAGTGAGCTCCAAGAGATACCCGTCGCGATTCGAGAGCAGAGCGGGGTTCTTTGCTTCCACTCGAGATGAATGCCTGTCTCCCCGGGTGCGTCTGGAATGCAACCCCGAGATCCCTGTCGCCCCTGGAGAGGAACATTGGCTTCTGGACACAAGCCTAGATGAGGTCTATTGGCCCTGCAGTCACTCGAGAGCAATCCCCAGCTTTCCTTCGCAACTCGAATGGAAGATTGGACTTGCCTGGGCCAACACAAGAGGCAGCCTGAATTCCCCGTCGTAACTCGAGAATCCCGCCGTAACTCGAGAAAAACCACGTGGCTCCCCCGTCATCGCAAGATGAAGCCCTTTCCCGCTACAGCGCCTCAGGAGAAGTCCCACGTTAGGAATTGGAGGTCGAAAGGGCACTTGGCACCCTTGATGCGACCCACAAAGTTCCCCGAAATCCCGGTCTCCCTCGAGAGGAACACTGAGGTTTTCCGGCACCCCCTCCTCTGAGCCCTTTCTCCCCTCCTGATCTGGACAGGAGGGTCGACTCCCCTGCTTTGTCTGGAAGGGGTTCCCGACCTTCCGGTCGCACCTCAGGATGAGGCCGGTCTCACGAAGACATTCCAGACGTGGCCTCGTGGGTGGTTCCACATTCCGTAGGACCCCGATTTCCCGGTCCCCTCTTGATAAGAACCCGATGCCCGGACACCTCTCCGAACTCCACCCTGTGAATGAAGTCAACACGAAGGGGCAGTTTTTCCGTGCATCGTTCGGAAAAAACCCCAGGTTCCAAATACAGCTCGACAAGCGGCCTCTCTCCCCGGGGACATCTCGAGAGGCAAGCGGAGTTCCATGCCTCAACCCAAGACGAGGCCTGACTCTCCTGTCCCCAGTCTGCAGGGACCCTGCGATCGGAGTCTGAAATCAGAGGTACCCTGCGGTTCCTGCCTCAACTGGAGATGAGGCCCTCTTCCAATGCACCAAACCCAGTGGAGTCCCGAGAGGCCCCTCCCACCTCCAGTTTCCCTGGCTTCTCAGAGCCACCATGAGAAGCCCCCTGAGGTCACCTGCACAAGTCGAGGGAACCCAGGGTTTCCTGCCTCAACCCGAGAAAGACCTCGAGAGACCTTCTTCAACACGTCTCGAGGCCAGATTCCCCTACCATGGCTCGGGAGCAATGACGCGCTCCCCTCGCCACTCGCATGGAGACCCGACTTCCCTGGCGCCCCACGAGAGGCTCACTGACCTCGCCGTCGTACCTCGTGAGAAACCGCACACTGGGGCCGCCGCTCGAGAACAACCCCGAGATTCCCCCGTCATCGAGAGATGAGGGCCTTCGTCTCCTGCATGGCCTAGAGACCAATCTCGCGACCTCTCTCCAAACGCCTCAGGAGGCTTGACTCCCTTGAGTCCACCCAGTGAGCTCCAAGAGATACCCGTCGCGATTCGAGAGCAGAGCGGGGTTCTTTGCTTCCACTCGAGATGAATGCCTGTCTCCCCGGGTGCGTCTGGAATGCAACCCCGAGATCCCTGTCGCCCCTGGAGAGGAACATTGGCTTCTGGACACAAGCCTAGATGAGGTCTATTGGCCCTGCAGTCACTCGAGAGCAATCCCCAGCTTTCCTTCGCAACTCGAATGGAAGATTGGACTTGCCTGGGCCAACACAAGAGGCAGCCTGAATTCCCCGTCGTAACTCGAGAATCCCGCCGTAACTCGAGAAAAACCACGTGGCTCCCCCGTCATCGCAAGATGAAGCCCTTTCCCGCTACAGCGCCTCAGGAGAAGTCCCACGTTAGGAATTGGAGGTCGAAAGGGCACTTGGCACCCTTGATGCGACCCACAAAGTTCCCCGAAATCCCGGTCTCCCTCGAGAGGAACACTGAGGTTTTCCGGCACCCCCTCCTCTGAGCCCTTTCTCCCCTCCTGATCTGGACAGGAGGGTCGACTCCCCTGCTTTGTCTGGAAGGGGTTCCCGACCTTCCGGTCGCACCTCAGGATGAGGCCGGTCTCACGAAGACATTCCAGACGTGGCCTCGTGGGTGGTTCCACATTCCGTAGGACCCCGATTTCCCGGTCCCCTCTTGATAAGAACCCGATGCCCGGACACCTCTCCGAACTCCACCCTGTGAATGAAGTCAACACGAAGGGGCAGTTTTTCCGTGCATCGTTCGGAAAAACCCCAGGTTCCAAATACAGCTCGACAAGCGGCCTCTCTCCCCGGGGACATCTCGAGAGGCAAGCGGAGTTCCATGCCTCAACCCAAGACGAGGCCTGACTCTCCTGTCCCCAGTCTGCAGGGACCCTGCGATCGGAGTCTGAAATCAGAGGTACCCTGCGGTTCCTGCCTCAACTGGAGATGAGGCCCTCTTCCAATGCACCAAACCCAGTGGAGTCCCGAGAGGCCCCTCCCACCTCCAGTTTCCCTGGCTTCTCAGAGCCACCATGAGAAGCCCCCTGAGGTCACCTGCACAAGTCGAGGGAACCCAGGGTTTCCTGCCTCAACCCGAGAAAGACCTCGAGAGACCTTCTTCAACACGTCTCGAGGCCAGATTCCCCTACCATGGCTCGGGAGCAATGACGCGCTCCCCTCGCCACTCGCATGGAGACCCGACTTCCCTGGCGCCCCACGAGAGGCTCACTGACCTCGCCGTCGTACCTCGTGAGAAACCGCACACTGGGGCCGCCGCTCGAGAACAACCCCGAGATTCCCCCGTCATCGAGAGATGAGGGCCTTCGTCTCCTGCATGGCCTAGAGACCAATCTCGCGACCTCTCTCCAAACGCCTCAGGAGGCTTGACTCCCTTGAGTCCACCCAGTGAGCTCCAAGAGATACCCGTCGCGATTCGAGAGCAGAGCGGGGTTCTTTGCTTCCACTCGAGATGAATGCCTGTCTCCCCGGGTGCGTCTGGAATGCAACCCCGAGATCCCTGTCGCCCCTGGAGAGGAACATTGGCTTCTGGACACAAGCCTAGATGAGGTCTATTGGCCCTGCAGTCACTCGAGAGCAATCCCCAGCTTTCCTTCGCAACTCGAATGGAAGATTGGACTTGCCTGGGCCAACACAAGAGGCAGCCTGAATTCCCCGTCGTAACTCGAGAATCCCGCCGTAACTCGAGAAAAACCACGTGGCTCCCCCGTCATCGCAAGATGAAGCCCTTTCCCGCTACAGCGCCTCAGGAGAAGTCCCACGTTAGGAATTGGAGGTCGAAAGGGCACTTGGCACCCTTGATGCGACCCACAAAGTTCCCCGAAATCCCGGTCTCCCTCGAGAGGAACACTGAGGTTTTCCGGCACCCCCTCCTCTGAGCCCTTTCTCCCCTCCTGATCTGGACAGGAGGGTCGACTCCCCTGCTTTGTCTGGAAGGGGTTCCCGACCTTCCGGTCGCACCTCAGGATGAGGCCGGTCTCACGAAGACATTCCAGACGTGGCCTCGTGGGTGGTTCCACATTCCGTAGGACCCCGATTTCCCGGTCCCCTCTTGATAAGAACCCGATGCCCGGACACCTCTCCGAACTCCACCCTGTGAATGAAGTCAACACGAAGGGGCAGTTTTTCCGTGCATCGTTCGGAAAAAACCCCAGGTTCCAAATACAGCTCGACAAGCGGCCTCTCTCCCCGGGGACATCTCGAGAGGCAAGCGGAGTTCCATGCCTCAACCCAAGACGAGGCCTGACTCTCCTGTCCCCAGTCTGCAGGGACCCTGCGATCGGAGTCTGAAATCAGAGGTACCCTGCGGTTCCTGCCTCAACTGGAGATGAGGCCCTCTTCCAATGCACCAAACCCAGTGGAGTCCCGAGAGGCCCCTCCCACCTCCAGTTTCCCTGGCTTCTCAGAGCCACCATGAGAAGCCCCCTGAGGTCACCTGCACAAGTCGAGGGAACCCAGGGTTTCCTGCCTCAACCCGAGAAAGACCTCGAGAGACCTTCTTCAACACGTCTCGAGGCCAGATTCCCCTACCATGGCTCGGGAGCAATGACGCGCTCCCCTCGCCACTCGCATGGAGACCCGACTTCCCTGGCGCCCCACGAGAGGCTCACTGACCTCGCCGTCGTACCTCGTGAGAAACCGCACACTGGGGCCGCCGCTCGAGAACAACCCCGAGATTCCCCCGTCATCGAGAGATGAGGGCCTTCGTCTCCTGCATGGCCTAGAGACCAATCTCGCGACCTCTCTCCAAACGCCTCAGGAGGCTTGACTCCCTTGAGTCCACCCAGTGAGCTCCAAGAGATACCCGTCGCGATTCGAGAGCAGAGCGGGGTTCTTTGCTTCCACTCGAGATGAATGCCTGTCTCCCCGGGTGCGTCTGGAATGCAACCCCGAGATCCCTGTCGCCCCTGGAGAGGAACATTGGCTTCTGGACACAAGCCTAGATGAGGTCTATTGGCCCTGCAGTCACTCGAGAGCAATCCCCAGCTTTCCTTCGCAACTCGAATGGAAGATTGGACTTGCCTGGGCCAACACAAGAGGCAGCCTGAATTCCCCGTCGTAACTCGAGAATCCCGCCGTAACTCGAGAAAAACCACGTGGCTCCCCCGTCATCGCAAGATGAAGCCCTTTCCCGCTACAGCGCCTCAGGAGAAGTCCCACGTTAGGAATTGGAGGTCGAAAGGGCACTTGGCACCCTTGATGCGACCCACAAAGTTCCCCGAAATCCCGGTCTCCCTCGAGAGGAACACTGAGGTTTTCCGGCACCCCCTCCTCTGAGCCCTTTCTCCCCTCCTGATCTGGACAGGAGGGTCGACTCCCCTGCTTTGTCTGGAAGGGGTTCCCGACCTTCCGGTCGCACCTCAGGATGAGGCCGGTCTCACGAAGACATTCCAGACGTGGCCTCGTGGGTGGTTCCACATTCCGTAGGACCCCGATTTCCCGGTCCCCTCTTGATAAGAACCCGATGCCCGGACACCTCTCCGAACTCCACCCTGTGAATGAAGTCAACACGAAGGGGCAGTTTTTCCGTGCATCGTTCGGAAAAAACCCCAGGTTCCAAATACAGCTCGACAAGCGGCCTCTCTCCCCGGGGACATCTCGAGAGGCAAGCGGAGTTCCATGCCTCAACCCAAGACGAGGCCTGACTCTCCTGTCCCCAGTCTGCAGGGACCCTGCGATCGGAGTCTGAAATCAGAGGTACCCTGCGGTTCCTGCCTCAACTGGAGATGAGGCCCTCTTCCAATGCACCAAACCCAGTGGAGTCCCGAGAGGCCCCTCCCACCTCCAGTTTCCCTGGCTTCTCAGAGCCACCATGAGAAGCCCCCTGAGGTCACCTGCACAAGTCGAGGGAACCCAGGGTTTCCTGCCTCAACCCGGGAAAGACCTCGAGAGACCTTCTTCAACACGTCTCGAGGCCAGATTCCCCTACCATGGCTCGGGAGCAATGACGCGCTCCCCTCGCCACTCGCATGGAGACCCGACTTCCCTGGCGCCCCACGAGAGGCTCACTGACCTCGCCGTCGTACCTCGTGAGAAACCGCACACTGGGGCCGCCGCTCGAGAACAACCCCGAGATTCCCCCGTCATCGAGAGATGAGGGCCTTCGTCTCCTGCATGGCCTAGAGACCAATCTCGCGACCTCTCTCCAAACGCCTCAGGAGGCTTGACTCCCTTGAGTCCACCCAGTGAGCTCCAAGAGATACCCGTCGCGATTCGAGAGCAGAGCGGGGTTCTTTGCTTCCACTCGAGATGAATGCCTGTCTCCCCGGGTGCGTCTGGAATGCAACCCCGAGATCCCTGTCGCCCCTGGAGAGGAACATTGGCTTCTGGACACAAGCCTAGATGAGGTCTATTGGCCCTGCAGTCACTCGAGAGCAATCCCCAGCTTTCCTTCGCAACTCGAATGGAAGATTGGACTTGCCTGGGCCAACACAAGAGGCAGCCTGAATTCCCCGTCGTAACTCGAGAATCCCGCCGTAACTCGAGAAAAACCACGTGGCTCCCCCGTCATCGCAAGATGAAGCCCTTTCCCGCTACAGCGCCTCAGGAGAAGTCCCACGTTAGGAATTGGAGGTCGAAAGGGCACTTGGCACCCTTGATGCGACCCACAAAGTTCCCCGAAATCCCGGTCTCCCTCGAGAGGAACACTGAGGTTTTCCGGCACCCCCTCCTCTGAGCCCTTTCTCCCCTCCTGATCTGGACAGGAGGGTCGACTCCCCTGCTTTGTCTGGAAGGGGTTCCCGACCTTCCGGTCGCACCTCAGGATGAGGCCGGTCTCACGAAGACATTCCAGACGTGGCCTCGTGGGTGGTTCCACATTCCGTAGGACCCCGATTTCCCGGTCCCCTCTTGATAAGAACCCGATGCCCGGACACCTCTCCGAACTCCACCCTGTGAATGAAGTCAACACGAAGGGGCAGTTTTTCCGTGCATCGTTCGGAAAAAACCCCAGGTTCCAAATACAGCTCGACAAGCGGCCTCTCTCCCCGGGGACATCTCGAGAGGCAAGCGGAGTTCCATGCCTCAACCCAAGACGAGGCCTGACTCTCCTGTCCCCAGTCTGCAGGGACCCTGCGATCGGAGTCTGAAATCAGAGGTACCCTGCGGTTCCTGCCTCAACTGGAGATGAGGCCCTCTTCCAATGCACCAAACCCAGTGGAGTCCCGAGAGGCCCCTCCCACCTCCAGTTTCCCTGGCTTCTCAGAGCCACCATGAGAAGCCCCCTGAGGTCACCTGCACAAGTCGAGGGAACCCAGGGTTTCCTGCCTCAACCCGGGAAAGACCTCGAGAGACCTTCTTCAACACGTCTCGAGGCCAGATTCCCCTACCATGGCTCGGGAGCAATGACGCGCTCCCCTCGCCACTCGCATGGAGACCCGACTTCCCTGGCGCCCCACGAGAGGCTCACTGACCTCGCCGTCGTACCTCGTGAGAAACCGCACACTGGGGCCGCCGCTCGAGAACAACCCCGAGATTCCCCCGTCATCGAGAGATGAGGGCCTTCGTCTCCTGCATGGCCTAGAGACCAATCTCGCGACCTCTCTCCAAACGCCTCAGGAGGCTTGACTCCCTTGAGTCCACCCAGTGAGCTCCAAGAGATACCCGTCGCGATTCGAGAGCAGAGCGGGGTTCTTTGCTTCCACTCGAGATGAATGCCTGTCTCCCCGGGTGCGTCTGGAATGCAACCCCGAGATCCCTGTCGCCCCTGGAGAGGAACATTGGCTTCTGGACACAAGCCTAGATGAGGTCTATTGGCCCTGCAGTCACTCGAGAGCAATCCCCAGCTTTCCTTCGCAACTCGAATGGAAGATTGGACTTGCCTGGGCCAACACAAGAGGCAGCCTGAATTCCCCGTCGTAACTCGAGAATCCCGCCGTAACTCGAGAAAAACCACGTGGCTCCCCCGTCATCGCAAGATGAAGCCCTTTCCCGCTACAGCGCCTCAGGAGAAGTCCCACGTTAGGAATTGGAGGTCGAAAGGGCACTTGGCACCCTTGATGCGACCCACAAAGTTCCCCGAAATCCCGGTCTCCCTCGAGAGGAACACTGAGGTTTTCCGGCACCCCCTCCTCTGAGCCCTTTCTCCCCTCCTGATCTGGACAGGAGGGTCGACTCCCCTGCTTTGTCTGGAAGGGGTTCCCGACCTTCCGGTCGCACCTCAGGATGAGGCCGGTCTCACGAAGACATTCCAGACGTGGCCTCGTGGGTGGTTCCACATTCCGTAGGACCCCGATTTCCCGGTCCCCTCTTGATAAGAACCCGATGCCCGGACACCTCTCCGAACTCCACCCTGTGAATGAAGTCAACACGAAGGGGCAGTTTTTCCGTGCATCGTTCGGAAAAAACCCCAGGTTCCAAATACAGCTCGACAAGCGGCCTCTCTCCCCGGGGACATCTCGAGAGGCAAGCGGAGTTCCATGCCTCAACCCAAGACGAGGCCTGACTCTCCTGTCCCCAGTCTGCAGGGACCCTGCGATCGGAGTCTGAAATCAGAGGTACCCTGCGGTTCCTGCCTCAACTGGAGATGAGGCCCTCTTCCAATGCACCAAACCCAGTGGAGTCCCGAGAGGCCCCTCCCACCTCCAGTTTCCCTGGCTTCTCAGAGCCACCATGAGAAGCCCCCTGAGGTCACCTGCACAAGTCGAGGGAACCCAGGGTTTCCTGCCTCAACCCGGGAAAGACCTCGAGAGACCTTCTTCAACACGTCTCGAGGCCAGATTCCCCTACCATGGCTCGGGAGCAATGACGCGCTCCCCTCGCCACTCGCATGGAGACCCGACTTCCCTGGCGCCCCACGAGAGGCTCACTGACCTCGCCGTCGTACCTCGTGAGAAACCGCACACTGGGGCCGCCGCTCGAGAACAACCCCGAGATTCCCCCGTCATCGAGAGATGAGGGCCTTCGTCTCCTGCATGGCCTAGAGACCAATCTCGCGACCTCTCTCCAAACGCCTCAGGAGGCTTGACTCCCTTGAGTCCACCCAGTGAGCTCCAAGAGATACCCGTCGCGATTCGAGAGCAGAGCGGGGTTCTTTGCTTCCACTCGAGATGAATGCCTGTCTCCCCGGGTGCGTCTGGAATGCAACCCCGAGATCCCTGTCGCCCCTGGAGAGGAACATTGGCTTCTGGACACAAGCCTAGATGAGGTCTATTGGCCCTGCAGTCACTCGAGAGCAATCCCCAGCTTTCCTTCGCAACTCGAATGGAAGATTGGACTTGCCTGGGCCAACACAAGAGGCAGCCTGAATTCCCCGTCGTAACTCGAGAATCCCGCCGTAACTCGAGAAAAACCACGTGGCTCCCCCGTCATCGCAAGATGAAGCCCTTTCCCGCTACAGCGCCTCAGGAGAAGTCCCACGTTAGGAATTGGAGGTCGAAAGGGCACTTGGCACCCTTGATGCGACCCACAAAGTTCCCCGAAATCCCGGTCTCCCTCGAGAGGAACACTGAGGTTTTCCGGCACCCCCTCCTCTGAGCCCTTTCTCCCCTCCTGATCTGGACAGGAGGGTCGACTCCCCTGCTTTGTCTGGAAGGGGTTCCCGACCTTCCGGTCGCACCTCAGGATGAGGCCGGTCTCACGAAGACATTCCAGACGTGGCCTCGTGGGTGGTTCCACATTCCGTAGGACCCCGATTTCCCGGTCCCCTCTTGATAAGAACCCGATGCCCGGACACCTCTCCGAACTCCACCCTGTGAATGAAGTCAACACGAAGGGGCAGTTTTTCCGTGCATCGTTCGGAAAAAACCCCAGGTTCCAAATACAGCTCGACAAGCGGCCTCTCTCCCCGGGGACATCTCGAGAGGCAAGCGGAGTTCCATGCCTCAACCCAAGACGAGGCCTGACTCTCCTGTCCCCAGTCTGCAGGGACCCTGCGATCGGAGTCTGAAATCAGAGGTACCCTGCGGTTCCTGCCTCAACTGGAGATGAGGCCCTCTTCCAATGCACCAAACCCAGTGGAGTCCCGAGAGGCCCCTCCCACCTCCAGTTTCCCTGGCTTCTCAGAGCCACCATGAGAAGCCCCCTGAGGTCACCTGCACAAGTCGAGGGAACCCAGGGTTTCCTGCCTCAACCCGGGAAAGACCTCGAGAGACCTTCTTCAACACGTCTCGAGGCCAGATTCCCCTACCATGGCTCGGGAGCAATGACGCGCTCCCCCTCGCCACTCGCATGGAGACCCGACTTCCCTGGCGCCCCACGAGAGGCTCACTGACCTCGCCGTCGTACCTCGTGAGAAACCGCACACTGGGGCCGCCGCTCGAGAACAACCCCGAGATTCCCCCGTCATCGAGAGATGAGGGCCTTCGTCTCCTGCATGGCCTAGAGACCAATCTCGCGACCTCTCTCCAAACGCCTCAGGAGGCTTGACTCCCTTGAGTCCACCCAGTGAGCTCCAAGAGATACCCGTCGCGATTCGAGAGCAGAGCGGGGTTCTTTGCTTCCACTCGAGATGAATGCCTGTCTCCCCGGGTGCGTCTGGAATGCAACCCCGAGATCCCTGTCGCCCCTGGAGAGGAACATTGGCTTCTGGACACAAGCCTAGATGAGGTCTATTGGCCCTGCAGTCACTCGAGAGCAATCCCCAGCTTTCCTTCGCAACTCGAATGGAAGATTGGACTTGCCTGGGCCAACACAAGAGGCAGCCTGAATTCCCCGTCGTAACTCGAGAATCCCGCCGTAACTCGAGAAAAACCACGTGGCTCCCCCGTCATCGCAAGATGAAGCCCTTTCCCGCTACAGCGCCTCAGGAGAAGTCCCACGTTAGGAATTGGAGGTCGAAAGGGCACTTGGCACCCTTGATGCGACCCACAAAGTTCCCCGAAATCCCGGTCTCCCTCGAGAGGAACACTGAGGTTTTCCGGCACCCCCTCCTCTGAGCCCTTTCTCCCCTCCTGATCTGGACAGGAGGGTCGACTCCCCTGCTTTGTCTGGAAGGGGTTCCCGACCTTCCGGTCGCACCTCAGGATGAGGCCGGTCTCACGAAGACATTCCAGACGTGGCCTCGTGGGTGGTTCCACATTCCGTAGGACCCCGATTTCCCGGTCCCCTCTTGATAAGAACCCGATGCCCGGACACCTCTCCGAACTCCACCCTGTGAATGAAGTCAACACGAAGGGGCAGTTTTTCCGTGCATCGTTCGGAAAAAACCCCAGGTTCCAAATACAGCTCGACAAGCGGCCTCTCTCCCCGGGGACATCTCGAGAGGCAAGCGGAGTTCCATGCCTCAACCCAAGACGAGGCCTGACTCTCCTGTCCCCAGTCTGCAGGGACCCTGCGATCGGAGTCTGAAATCAGAGGTACCCTGCGGTTCCTGCCTCAACTGGAGATGAGGCCCTCTTCCAATGCACCAAACCCAGTGGAGTCCCGAGAGGCCCCTCCCACCTCCAGTTTCCCTGGCTTCTCAGAGCCACCATGAGAAGCCCCCTGAGGTCACCTGCACAAGTCGAGGGAACCCAGGGTTTCCTGCCTCAACCCGAGAAAGACCTCGAGAGACCTTCTTCAACACGTCTCGAGGCCAGATTCCCCTACCATGGCTCGGGAGCAATGACGCGCTCCCCTCGCCACTCGCATGGAGACCCGACTTCCCTGGCGCCCCACGAGAGGCTCACTGACCTCGCCGTCGTACCTCGTGAGAAACCGCACACTGGGGCCGCCGCTCGAGAACAACCCCGAGATTCCCCCGTCATCGAGAGATGAGGGCCTTCGTCTCCTGCATGGCCTAGAGACCAATCTCGCGACCTCTCTCCAAACGCCTCAGGAGGCTTGACTCCCTTGAGTCCACCCAGTGAGCTCCAAGAGATACCCGTCGCGATTCGAGAGCAGAGCGGGGTTCTTTGCTTCCACTCGAGATGAATGCCTGTCTCCCCGGGTGCGTCTGGAATGCAACCCCGAGATCCCTGTCGCCCCTGGAGAGGAACATTGGCTTCTGGACACAAGCCTAGATGAGGTCTATTGGCCCTGCAGTCACTCGAGAGCAATCCCCAGCTTTCCTTCGCAACTCGAATGGAAGATTGGACTTGCCTGGGCCAACACAAGAGGCAGCCTGAATTCCCCGTCGTAACTCGAGAATCCCGCCGTAACTCGAGAAAAACCACGTGGCTCCCCCGTCATCGCAAGATGAAGCCCTTTCCCGCTACAGCGCCTCAGGAGAAGTCCCACGTTAGGAATTGGAGGTCGAAAGGGCACTTGGCACCCTTGATGCGACCCACAAAGTTCCCCGAAATCCCGGTCTCCCTCGAGAGGAACACTGAGGTTTTCCGGCACCCCCTCCTCTGAGCCCTTTCTCCCCTCCTGATCTGGACAGGAGGGTCGACTCCCCTGCTTTGTCTGGAAGGGGTTCCCGACCTTCCGGTCGCACCTCAGGATGAGGCCGGTCTCACGAAGACATTCCAGACGTGGCCTCGTGGGTGGTTCCACATTCCGTAGGACCCCGATTTCCCGGTCCCCTCTTGATAAGAACCCGATGCCCGGACACCTCTCCGAACTCCACCCTGTGAATGAAGTCAACACGAAGGGGCAGTTTTTCCGTGCATCGTTCGGAAAAAACCCCAGGTTCCAAATACAGCTCGACAAGCGGCCTCTCTCCCCGGGGACATCTCGAGAGGCAAGCGGAGTTCCATGCCTCAACCCAAGACGAGGCCTGACTCTCCTGTCCCCAGTCTGCAGGGACCCTGCGATCGGAGTCTGAAATCAGAGGTACCCTGCGGTTCCTGCCTCAACTGGAGATGAGGCCCTCTTCCAATGCACCAAACCCAGTGGAGTCCCGAGAGGCCCCTCCCACCTCCAGTTTCCCTGGCTTCTCAGAGCCACCATGAGAAGCCCCCTGAGGTCACCTGCACAAGTCGAGGGAACCCAGGGTTTCCTGCCTCAACCCGGAAAGACCTCGAGAGACCTTCTTCAACACGTCTCGAGGCCAGATTCCCCTACCATGGCTCGGGAGCAATGACGCGCTCCCCTCGCCACTCGCATGGAGACCCGACTTCCCTGGCGCCCCACGAGAGGCTCACTGACCTCGCCGTCGTACCTCGTGAGAAACCGCACACTGGGGCCGCCGCTCGAGAACAACCCCGAGATTCCCCCGTCATCGAGAGATGAGGGCCTTCGTCTCCTGCATGGCCTAGAGACCAATCTCGCGACCTCTCTCCAAACGCCTCAGGAGGCTTGACTCCCTTGAGTCCACCCAGTGAGCTCCAAGAGATACCCGTCGCGATTCGAGAGCAGAGCGGGGTTCTTTGCTTCCACTCGAGATGAATGCCTGTCTCCCCGGGTGCGTCTGGAATGCAACCCCGAGATCCCTGTCGCCCCTGGAGAGGAACATTGGCTTCTGGACACAAGCCTAGATGAGGTCTATTGGCCCTGCAGTCACTCGAGAGCAATCCCCAGCTTTCCTTCGCAACTCGAATGGAAGATTGGACTTGCCTGGGCCAACACAAGAGGCAGCCTGAATTCCCCGTCGTAACTCGAGAATCCCGCCGTAACTCGAGAAAAACCACGTGGCTCCCCCGTCATCGCAAGATGAAGCCCTTTCCCGCTACAGCGCCTCAGGAGAAGTCCCACGTTAGGAATTGGAGGTCGAAAGGGCACTTGGCACCCTTGATGCGACCCACAAAGTTCCCCGAAATCCCGGTCTCCCTCGAGAGGAACACTGAGGTTTTCCGGCACCCCCTCCTCTGAGCCCTTTCTCCCCTCCTGATCTGGACAGGAGGGTCGACTCCCCTGCTTTGTCTGGAAGGGGTTCCCGACCTTCCGGTCGCACCTCAGGATGAGGCCGGTCTCACGAAGACATTCCAGACGTGGCCTCGTGGGTGGTTCCACATTCCGTAGGACCCCGATTTCCCGGTCCCCTCTTGATAAGAACCCGATGCCCGGACACCTCTCCGAACTCCACCCTGTGAATGAAGTCAACACGAAGGGGCAGTTTTTCCGTGCATCGTTCGGAAAAAACCCCAGGTTCCAAATACAGCTCGACAAGCGGCCTCTCTCCCCGGGGACATCTCGAGAGGCAAGCGGAGTTCCATGCCTCAACCCAAGACGAGGCCTGACTCTCCTGTCCCCAGTCTGCAGGGACCCTGCGATCGGAGTCTGAAATCAGAGGTACCCTGCGGTTCCTGCCTCAACTGGAGATGAGGCCCTCTTCCAATGCACCAAACCCAGTGGAGTCCCGAGAGGCCCCTCCCACCTCCAGTTTCCCTGGCTTCTCAGAGCCACCATGAGAAGCCCCCTGAGGTCACCTGCACAAGTCGAGGGAACCCAGGGTTTCCTGCCTCAACCCGGGAAAGACCTCGAGAGACCTTCTTCAACACGTCTCGAGGCCAGATTCCCCTACCATGGCTCGGGAGCAATGACGCGCTCCCCCTCGCCACTCGCATGGAGACCCGACTTCCCTGGCGCCCCACGAGAGGCTCACTGACCTCGCCGTCGTACCTCGTGAGAAACCGCACACTGGGGCCGCCGCTCGAGAACAACCCCGAGATTCCCCCGTCATCGAGAGATGAGGGCCTTCGTCTCCTGCATGGCCTAGAGACCAATCTCGCGACCTCTCTCCAAACGCCTCAGGAGGCTTGACTCCCTTGAGTCCACCCAGTGAGCTCCAAGAGATACCCGTCGCGATTCGAGAGCAGAGCGGGGTTCTTTGCTTCCACTCGAGATGAATGCCTGTCTCCCCGGGTGCGTCTGGAATGCAACCCCGAGATCCCTGTCGCCCCTGGAGAGGAACATTGGCTTCTGGACACAAGCCTAGATGAGGTCTATTGGCCCTGCAGTCACTCGAGAGCAATCCCCAGCTTTCCTTCGCAACTCGAATGGAAGATTGGACTTGCCTGGGCCAACACAAGAGGCAGCCTGAATTCCCCGTCGTAACTCGAGAATCCCGCCGTAACTCGAGAAAAACCACGTGGCTCCCCCGTCATCGCAAGATGAAGCCCTTTCCCGCTACAGCGCCTCAGGAGAAGTCCCACGTTAGGAATTGGAGGTCGAAAGGGCACTTGGCACCCTTGATGCGACCCACAAAGTTCCCCGAAATCCCGGTCTCCCTCGAGAGGAACACTGAGGTTTTCCGGCACCCCCTCCTCTGAGCCCTTTCTCCCCTCCTGATCTGGACAGGAGGGTCGACTCCCCTGCTTTGTCTGGAAGGGGTTCCCGACCTTCCGGTCGCACCTCAGGATGAGGCCGGTCTCACGAAGACATTCCAGACGTGGCCTCGTGGGTGGTTCCACATTCCGTAGGACCCCGATTTCCCGGTCCCCTCTTGATAAGAACCCGATGCCCGGACACCTCTCCGAACTCCACCCTGTGAATGAAGTCAACACGAAGGGGCAGTTTTTCCGTGCATCGTTCGGAAAAAACCCCAGGTTCCAAATACAGCTCGACAAGCGGCCTCTCTCCCCGGGGACATCTCGAGAGGCAAGCGGAGTTCCATGCCTCAACCCAAGACGAGGCCTGACTCTCCTGTCCCCAGTCTGCAGGGACCCTGCGATCGGAGTCTGAAATCAGAGGTACCCTGCGGTTCCTGCCTCAACTGGAGATGAGGCCCTCTTCCAATGCACCAAACCCAGTGGAGTCCCGAGAGGCCCCTCCCACCTCCAGTTTCCCTGGCTTCTCAGAGCCACCATGAGAAGCCCCCTGAGGTCACCTGCACAAGTCGAGGGAACCCAGGGTTTCCTGCCTCAACCCGAGAAAGACCTCGAGAGACCTTCTTCAACACGTCTCGAGGCCAGATTCCCCTACCATGGCTCGGGAGCAATGACGCGCTCCCCCTCGCCACTCGCATGGAGACCCGACTTCCCTGGCGCCCCACGAGAGGCTCACTGACCTCGCCGTCGTACCTCGTGAGAAACCGCACACTGGGGCCGCCGCTCGAGAACAACCCCGAGATTCCCCCGTCATCGAGAGATGAGGGCCTTCGTCTCCTGCATGGCCTAGAGACCAATCTCGCGACCTCTCTCCAAACGCCTCAGGAGGCTTGACTCCCTTGAGTCCACCCAGTGAGCTCCAAGAGATACCCGTCGCGATTCGAGAGCAGAGCGGGGTTCTTTGCTTCCACTCGAGATGAATGCCTGTCTCCCCGGGTGCGTCTGGAATGCAACCCCGAGATCCCTGTCGCCCCTGGAGAGGAACATTGGCTTCTGGACACAAGCCTAGATGAGGTCTATTGGCCCTGCAGTCACTCGAGAGCAATCCCCAGCTTTCCTTCGCAACTCGAATGGAAGATTGGACTTGCCTGGGCCAACACAAGAGGCAGCCTGAATTCCCCGTCGTAACTCGAGAATCCCGCCGTAACTCGAGAAAAACCACGTGGCTCCCCCGTCATCGCAAGATGAAGCCCTTTCCCGCTACAGCGCCTCAGGAGAAGTCCCACGTTAGGAATTGGAGGTCGAAAGGGCACTTGGCACCCTTGATGCGACCCACAAAGTTCCCCGAAATCCCGGTCTCCCTCGAGAGGAACACTGAGGTTTTCCGGCACCCCCTCCTCTGAGCCCTTTCTCCCCTCCTGATCTGGACAGGAGGGTCGACTCCCCTGCTTTGTCTGGAAGGGGTTCCCGACCTTCCGGTCGCACCTCAGGATGAGGCCGGTCTCACGAAGACATTCCAGACGTGGCCTCGTGGGTGGTTCCACATTCCGTAGGACCCCGATTTCCCGGTCCCCTCTTGATAAGAACCCGATGCCCGGACACCTCTCCGAACTCCACCCTGTGAATGAAGTCAACACGAAGGGGCAGTTTTTCCGTGCATCGTTCGGAAAAAACCCCAGGTTCCAAATACAGCTCGACAAGCGGCCTCTCTCCCCGGGGACATCTCGAGAGGCAAGCGGAGTTCCATGCCTCAACCCAAGACGAGGCCTGACTCTCCTGTCCCCAGTCTGCAGGGACCCTGCGATCGGAGTCTGAAATCAGAGGTACCCTGCGGTTCCTGCCTCAACTGGAGATGAGGCCCTCTTCCAATGCACCAAACCCAGTGGAGTCCCGAGAGGCCCCTCCCACCTCCAGTTTCCCTGGCTTCTCAGAGCCACCATGAGAAGCCCCCTGAGGTCACCTGCACAAGTCGAGGGAACCCAGGGTTTCCTGCCTCAACCCGAGAAAGACCTCGAGAGACCTTCTTCAACACGTCTCGAGGCCAGATTCCCCTACCATGGCTCGGGAGCAATGACGCGCTCCCCTCGCCACTCGCATGGAGACCCGACTTCCCTGGCGCCCCACGAGAGGCTCACTGACCTCGCCGTCGTACCTCGTGAGAAACCGCACACTGGGGCCGCCGCTCGAGAACAACCCCGAGATTCCCCCGTCATCGAGAGATGAGGGCCTTCGTCTCCTGCATGGCCTAGAGACCAATCTCGCGACCTCTCTCCAAACGCCTCAGGAGGCTTGACTCCCTTGAGTCCACCCAGTGAGCTCCAAGAGATACCCGTCGCGATTCGAGAGCAGAGCGGGGTTCTTTGCTTCCACTCGAGATGAATGCCTGTCTCCCCGGGTGCGTCTGGAATGCAACCCCGAGATCCCTGTCGCCCCTGGAGAGGAACATTGGCTTCTGGACACAAGCCTAGATGAGGTCTATTGGCCCTGCAGTCACTCGAGAGCAATCCCCAGCTTTCCTTCGCAACTCGAATGGAAGATTGGACTTGCCTGGGCCAACACAAGAGGCAGCCTGAATTCCCCGTCGTAACTCGAGAATCCCGCCGTAACTCGAGAAAAACCACGTGGCTCCCCCGTCATCGCAAGATGAAGCCCTTTCCCGCTACAGCGCCTCAGGAGAAGTCCCACGTTAGGAATTGGAGGTCGAAAGGGCACTTGGCACCCTTGATGCGACCCACAAAGTTCCCCGAAATCCCGGTCTCCCTCGAGAGGAACACTGAGGTTTTCCGGCACCCCCTCCTCTGAGCCCTTTCTCCCCTCCTGATCTGGACAGGAGGGTCGACTCCCCTGCTTTGTCTGGAAGGGGTTCCCGACCTTCCGGTCGCACCTCAGGATGAGGCCGGTCTCACGAAGACATTCCAGACGTGGCCTCGTGGGTGGTTCCACATTCCGTAGGACCCCGATTTCCCGGTCCCCTCTTGATAAGAACCCGATGCCCGGACACCTCTCCGAACTCCACCCTGTGAATGAAGTCAACACGAAGGGGCAGTTTTTCCGTGCATCGTTCGGAAAAAACCCCAGGTTCCAAATACAGCTCGACAAGCGGCCTCTCTCCCCGGGGACATCTCGAGAGGCAAGCGGAGTTCCATGCCTCAACCCAAGACGAGGCCTGACTCTCCTGTCCCCAGTCTGCAGGGACCCTGCGATCGGAGTCTGAAATCAGAGGTACCCTGCGGTTCCTGCCTCAACTGGAGATGAGGCCCTCTTCCAATGCACCAAACCCAGTGGAGTCCCGAGAGGCCCCTCCCACCTCCAGTTTCCCTGGCTTCTCAGAGCCACCATGAGAAGCCCCCTGAGGTCACCTGCACAAGTCGAGGGAACCCAGGGTTTCCTGCCTCAACCCGAGAAAGACCTCGAGAGACCTTCTTCAACACGTCTCGAGGCCAGATTCCCCTACCATGGCTCGGGAGCAATGACGCGCTCCCCTCGCCACTCGCATGGAGACCCGACTTCCCTGGCGCCCCACGAGAGGCTCACTGACCTCGCCGTCGTACCTCGTGAGAAACCGCACACTGGGGCCGCCGCTCGAGAACAACCCCGAGATTCCCCCGTCATCGAGAGATGAGGGCCTTCGTCTCCTGCATGGCCTAGAGACCAATCTCGCGACCTCTCTCCAAACGCCTCAGGAGGCTTGACTCCCTTGAGTCCACCCAGTGAGCTCCAAGAGATACCCGTCGCGATTCGAGAGCAGAGCGGGGTTCTTTGCTTCCACTCGAGATGAATGCCTGTCTCCCCGGGTGCGTCTGGAATGCAACCCCGAGATCCCTGTCGCCCCTGGAGAGGAACATTGGCTTCTGGACACAAGCCTAGATGAGGTCTATTGGCCCTGCAGTCACTCGAGAGCAATCCCCAGCTTTCCTTCGCAACTCGAATGGAAGATTGGACTTGCCTGGGCCAACACAAGAGGCAGCCTGAATTCCCCGTCGTAACTCGAGAATCCCGCCGTAACTCGAGAAAAACCACGTGGCTCCCCCGTCATCGCAAGATGAAGCCCTTTCCCGCTACAGCGCCTCAGGAGAAGTCCCACGTTAGGAATTGGAGGTCGAAAGGGCACTTGGCACCCTTGATGCGACCCACAAAGTTCCCCGAAATCCCGGTCTCCCTCGAGAGGAACACTGAGGTTTTCCGGCACCCCCTCCTCTGAGCCCTTTCTCCCCTCCTGATCTGGACAGGAGGGTCGACTCCCCTGCTTTGTCTGGAAGGGGTTCCCGACCTTCCGGTCGCACCTCAGGATGAGGCCGGTCTCACGAAGACATTCCAGACGTGGCCTCGTGGGTGGTTCCACATTCCGTAGGACCCCGATTTCCCGGTCCCCTCTTGATAAGAACCCGATGCCCGGACACCTCTCCGAACTCCACCCTGTGAATGAAGTCAACACGAAGGGGCAGTTTTTCCGTGCATCGTTCGGAAAAAACCCCAGGTTCCAAATACAGCTCGACAAGCGGCCTCTCTCCCCGGGGACATCTCGAGAGGCAAGCGGAGTTCCATGCCTCAACCCAAGACGAGGCCTGACTCTCCTGTCCCCAGTCTGCAGGGACCCTGCGATCGGAGTCTGAAATCAGAGGTACCCTGCGGTTCCTGCCTCAACTGGAGATGAGGCCCTCTTCCAATGCACCAAACCCAGTGGAGTCCCGAGAGGCCCCTCCCACCTCCAGTTTCCCTGGCTTCTCAGAGCCACCATGAGAAGCCCCCTGAGGTCACCTGCACAAGTCGAGGGAACCCAGGGTTTCCTGCCTCAACCCGAGAAAGACCTCGAGAGACCTTCTTCAACACGTCTCGAGGCCAGATTCCCCTACCATGGCTCGGGAGCAATGACGCGCTCCCCCTCGCCACTCGCATGGAGACCCGACTTCCCTGGCGCCCCACGAGAGGCTCACTGACCTCGCCGTCGTACCTCGTGAGAAACCGCACACTGGGGCCGCCGCTCGAGAACAACCCCGAGATTCCCCCGTCATCGAGAGATGAGGGCCTTCGTCTCCTGCATGGCCTAGAGACCAATCTCGCGACCTCTCTCCAAACGCCTCAGGAGGCTTGA
This sequence comes from Bos javanicus, assembly GCF_032452875.1. Taxonomy (NCBI): domain Eukaryota; kingdom Metazoa; phylum Chordata; class Mammalia; order Artiodactyla; family Bovidae; genus Bos; species Bos javanicus. The sequence continues at coordinate 78,435 of NW_026894074.1, read as the reverse complement.
CTCCCTTGAGTCCACCCAGTGAGCTCCAAGAGATACCCGTCGCGATTCGAGAGCAGAGCGGGGTTCTTTGCTTCCACTCGAGATGAATGCCTGTCTCCCCGGGTGCGTCTGGAATGCAACCCCGAGATCCCTGTCGCCCCTGGAGAGGAACATTGGCTTCTGGACACAAGCCTAGATGAGGTCTATTGGCCCTGCAGTCACTCGAGAGCAATCCCCAGCTTTCCTTCGCAACTCGAATGGAAGATTGGACTTGCCTGGGCCAACACAAGAGGCAGCCTGAATTCCCCGTCGTAACTCGAGAATCCCGCCGTAACTCGAGAAAAACCACGTGGCTCCCCCGTCATCGCAAGATGAAGCCCTTTCCCGCTACAGCGCCTCAGGAGAAGTCCCACGTTAGGAATTGGAGGTCGAAAGGGCACTTGGCACCCTTGATGCGACCCACAAAGTTCCCCGAAATCCCGGTCTCCCTCGAGAGGAACACTGAGGTTTTCCGGCACCCCCTCCTCTGAGCCCTTTCTCCCCTCCTGATCTGGACAGGAGGGTCGACTCCCCTGCTTTGTCTGGAAGGGGTTCCCGACCTTCCGGTCGCACCTCAGGATGAGGCCGGTCTCACGAAGACATTCCAGACGTGGCCTCGTGGGTGGTTCCACATTCCGTAGGACCCCGATTTCCCGGTCCCCTCTTGATAAGAACCCGATGCCCGGACACCTCTCCGAACTCCACCCTGTGAATGAAGTCAACACGAAGGGGCAGTTTTTCCGTGCATCGTTCGGAAAAAACCCCAGGTTCCAAATACAGCTCGACAAGCGGCCTCTCTCCCCGGGGACATCTCGAGAGGCAAGCGGAGTTCCATGCCTCAACCCAAGACGAGGCCTGACTCTCCTGTCCCCAGTCTGCAGGGACCCTGCGATCGGAGTCTGAAATCAGAGGTACCCTGCGGTTCCTGCCTCAACTGGAGATGAGGCCCTCTTCCAATGCACCAAACCCAGTGGAGTCCCGAGAGGCCCCTCCCACCTCCAGTTTCCCTGGCTTCTCAGAGCCACCATGAGAAGCCCCCTGAGGTCACCTGCACAAGTCGAGGGAACCCAGGGTTTCCTGCCTCAACCCGAGAAAGACCTCGAGAGACCTTCTTCAACACGTCTCGAGGCCAGATTCCCCTACCATGGCTCGGGAGCAATGACGCGCTCCCCCTCGCCACTCGCATGGAGACCCGACTTCCCTGGCGCCCCACGAGAGGCTCACTGACCTCGCCGTCGTACCTCGTGAGAAACCGCACACTGGGGCCGCCGCTCGAGAACAACCCCGAGATTCCCCCGTCATCGAGAGATGAGGGCCTTCGTCTCCTGCATGGCCTAGAGACCAATCTCGCGACCTCTCTCCAAACGCCTCAGGAGGCTTGACTCCCTTGAGTCCACCCAGTGAGCTCCAAGAGATACCCGTCGCGATTCGAGAGCAGAGCGGGGTTCTTTGCTTCCACTCGAGATGAATGCCTGTCTCCCCGGGTGCGTCTGGAATGCAACCCCGAGATCCCTGTCGCCCCTGGAGAGGAACATTGGCTTCTGGACACAAGCCTAGATGAGGTCTATTGGCCCTGCAGTCACTCGAGAGCAATCCCCAGCTTTCCTTCGCAACTCGAATGGAAGATTGGACTTGCCTGGGCCAACACAAGAGGCAGCCTGAATTCCCCGTCGTAACTCGAGAATCCCGCCGTAACTCGAGAAAAACCACGTGGCTCCCCCGTCATCGCAAGATGAAGCCCTTTCCCGCTACAGCGCCTCAGGAGAAGTCCCACGTTAGGAATTGGAGGTCGAAAGGGCACTTGGCACCCTTGATGCGACCCACAAAGTTCCCCGAAATCCCGGTCTCCCTCGAGAGGAACACTGAGGTTTTCCGGCACCCCCTCCTCTGAGCCCTTTCTCCCCTCCTGATCTGGACAGGAGGGTCGACTCCCCTGCTTTGTCTGGAAGGGGTTCCCGACCTTCCGGTCGCACCTCAGGATGAGGCCGGTCTCACGAAGACATTCCAGACGTGGCCTCGTGGGTGGTTCCACATTCCGTAGGACCCCGATTTCCCGGTCCCCTCTTGATAAGAACCCGATGCCCGGACACCTCTCCGAACTCCACCCTGTGAATGAAGTCAACACGAAGGGGCAGTTTTTCCGTGCATCGTTCGGAAAAAACCCCAGGTTCCAAATACAGCTCGACAAGCGGCCTCTCTCCCCGGGGACATCTCGAGAGGCAAGCGGAGTTCCATGCCTCAACCCAAGACGAGGCCTGACTCTCCTGTCCCCAGTCTGCAGGGACCCTGCGATCGGAGTCTGAAATCAGAGGTACCCTGCGGTTCCTGCCTCAACTGGAGATGAGGCCCTCTTCCAATGCACCAAACCCAGTGGAGTCCCGAGAGGCCCCTCCCACCTCCAGTTTCCCTGGCTTCTCAGAGCCACCATGAGAAGCCCCCTGAGGTCACCTGCACAAGTCGAGGGAACCCAGGGTTTCCTGCCTCAACCCGAGAAAGACCTCGAGAGACCTTCTTCAACACGTCTCGAGGCCAGATTCCCCTACCATGGCTCGGGAGCAATGACGCGCTCCCCCTCGCCACTCGCATGGAGACCCGACTTCCCTGGCGCCCCACGAGAGGCTCACTGACCTCGCCGTCGTACCTCGTGAGAAACCGCACACTGGGGCCGCCGCTCGAGAACAACCCCGAGATTCCCCCGTCATCGAGAGATGAGGGCCTTCGTCTCCTGCATGGCCTAGAGACCAATCTCGCGACCTCTCTCCAAACGCCTCAGGAGGCTTGACTCCCTTGAGTCCACCCAGTGAGCTCCAAGAGATACCCGTCGCGATTCGAGAGCAGAGCGGGGTTCTTTGCTTCCACTCGAGATGAATGCCTGTCTCCCCGGGTGCGTCTGGAATGCAACCCCGAGATCCCTGTCGCCCCTGGAGAGGAACATTGGCTTCTGGACACAAGCCTAGATGAGGTCTATTGGCCCTGCAGTCACTCGAGAGCAATCCCCAGCTTTCCTTCGCAACTCGAATGGAAGATTGGACTTGCCTGGGCCAACACAAGAGGCAGCCTGAATTCCCCGTCGTAACTCGAGAATCCCGCCGTAACTCGAGAAAAACCACGTGGCTCCCCCGTCATCGCAAGATGAAGCCCTTTCCCGCTACAGCGCCTCAGGAGAAGTCCCACGTTAGGAATTGGAGGTCGAAAGGGCACTTGGCACCCTTGATGCGACCCACAAAGTTCCCCGAAATCCCGGTCTCCCTCGAGAGGAACACTGAGGTTTTCCGGCACCCCCTCCTCTGAGCCCTTTCTCCCCTCCTGATCTGGACAGGAGGGTCGACTCCCCTGCTTTGTCTGGAAGGGGTTCCCGACCTTCCGGTCGCACCTCAGGATGAGGCCGGTCTCACGAAGACATTCCAGACGTGGCCTCGTGGGTGGTTCCACATTCCGTAGGACCCCGATTTCCCGGTCCCCTCTTGATAAGAACCCGATGCCCGGACACCTCTCCGAACTCCACCCTGTGAATGAAGTCAACACGAAGGGGCAGTTTTTCCGTGCATCGTTCGGAAAAAACCCCAGGTTCCAAATACAGCTCGACAAGCGGCCTCTCTCCCCGGGGACATCTCGAGAGGCAAGCGGAGTTCCATGCCTCAACCCAAGACGAGGCCTGACTCTCCTGTCCCCAGTCTGCAGGGACCCTGCGATCGGAGTCTGAAATCAGAGGTACCCTGCGGTTCCTGCCTCAACTGGAGATGAGGCCCTCTTCCAATGCACCAAACCCAGTGGAGTCCCGAGAGGCCCCTCCCACCTCCAGTTTCCCTGGCTTCTCAGAGCCACCATGAGAAGCCCCCTGAGGTCACCTGCACAAGTCGAGGGAACCCAGGGTTTCCTGCCTCAACCCGAGAAAGACCTCGAGAGACCTTCTTCAACACGTCTCGAGGCCAGATTCCCCTACCATGGCTCGGGAGCAATGACGCGCTCCCCCTCGCCACTCGCATGGAGACCCGACTTCCCTGGCGCCCCACGAGAGGCTCACTGACCTCGCCGTCGTACCTCGTGAGAAACCGCACACTGGGGCCGCCGCTCGAGAACAACCCCGAGATTCCCCCGTCATCGAGAGATGAGGGCCTTCGTCTCCTGCATGGCCTAGAGACCAATCTCGCGACCTCTCTCCAAACGCCTCAGGAGGCTTGACTCCCTTGAGTCCACCCAGTGAGCTCCAAGAGATACCCGTCGCGATTCGAGAGCAGAGCGGGGTTCTTTGCTTCCACTCGAGATGAATGCCTGTCTCCCCGGGTGCGTCTGGAATGCAACCCCGAGATCCCTGTCGCCCCTGGAGAGGAACATTGGCTTCTGGACACAAGCCTAGATGAGGTCTATTGGCCCTGCAGTCACTCGAGAGCAATCCCCAGCTTTCCTTCGCAACTCGAATGGAAGATTGGACTTGCCTGGGCCAACACAAGAGGCAGCCTGAATTCCCCGTCGTAACTCGAGAATCCCGCCGTAACTCGAGAAAAACCACGTGGCTCCCCCGTCATCGCAAGATGAAGCCCTTTCCCGCTACAGCGCCTCAGGAGAAGTCCCACGTTAGGAATTGGAGGTCGAAAGGGCACTTGGCACCCTTGATGCGACCCACAAAGTTCCCCGAAATCCCGGTCTCCCTCGAGAGGAACACTGAGGTTTTCCGGCACCCCCTCCTCTGAGCCCTTTCTCCCCTCCTGATCTGGACAGGAGGGTCGACTCCCCTGCTTTGTCTGGAAGGGGTTCCCGACCTTCCGGTCGCACCTCAGGATGAGGCCGGTCTCACGAAGACATTCCAGACGTGGCCTCGTGGGTGGTTCCACATTCCGTAGGACCCCGATTTCCCGGTCCCCTCTTGATAAGAACCCGATGCCCGGACACCTCTCCGAACTCCACCCTGTGAATGAAGTCAACACGAAGGGGCAGTTTTTCCGTGCATCGTTCGGAAAAAACCCCAGGTTCCAAATACAGCTCGACAAGCGGCCTCTCTCCCCGGGGACATCTCGAGAGGCAAGCGGAGTTCCATGCCTCAACCCAAGACGAGGCCTGACTCTCCTGTCCCCAGTCTGCAGGGACCCTGCGATCGGAGTCTGAAATCAGAGGTACCCTGCGGTTCCTGCCTCAACTGGAGATGAGGCCCTCTTCCAATGCACCAAACCCAGTGGAGTCCCGAGAGGCCCCTCCCACCTCCAGTTTCCCTGGCTTCTCAGAGCCACCATGAGAAGCCCCCTGAGGTCACCTGCACAAGTCGAGGGAACCCAGGGTTTCCTGCCTCAACCCGAGAAAGACCTCGAGAGACCTTCTTCAACACGTCTCGAGGCCAGATTCCCCTACCATGGCTCGGGAGCAATGACGCGCTCCCCTCGCCACTCGCATGGAGACCCGACTTCCCTGGCGCCCCACGAGAGGCTCACTGACCTCGCCGTCGTACCTCGTGAGAAACCGCACACTGGGGCCGCCGCTCGAGAACAACCCCGAGATTCCCCCGTCATCGAGAGATGAGGGCCTTCGTCTCCTGCATGGCCTAGAGACCAATCTCGCGACCTCTCTCCAAACGCCTCAGGAGGCTTGACTCCCTTGAGTCCACCCAGTGAGCTCCAAGAGATACCCGTCGCGATTCGAGAGCAGAGCGGGGTTCTTTGCTTCCACTCGAGATGAATGCCTGTCTCCCCGGGTGCGTCTGGAATGCAACCCCGAGATCCCTGTCGCCCCTGGAGAGGAACATTGGCTTCTGGACACAAGCCTAGATGAGGTCTATTGGCCCTGCAGTCACTCGAGAGCAATCCCCAGCTTTCCTTCGCAACTCGAATGGAAGATTGGACTTGCCTGGGCCAACACAAGAGGCAGCCTGAATTCCCCGTCGTAACTCGAGAATCCCGCCGTAACTCGAGAAAAACCACGTGGCTCCCCCGTCATCGCAAGATGAAGCCCTTTCCCGCTACAGCGCCTCAGGAGAAGTCCCACGTTAGGAATTGGAGGTCGAAAGGGCACTTGGCACCCTTGATGCGACCCACAAAGTTCCCCGAAATCCCGGTCTCCCTCGAGAGGAACACTGAGGTTTTCCGGCACCCCCTCCTCTGAGCCCTTTCTCCCCTCCTGATCTGGACAGGAGGGTCGACTCCCCTGCTTTGTCTGGAAGGGGTTCCCGACCTTCCGGTCGCACCTCAGGATGAGGCCGGTCTCACGAAGACATTCCAGACGTGGCCTCGTGGGTGGTTCCACATTCCGTAGGACCCCGATTTCCCGGTCCCCTCTTGATAAGAACCCGATGCCCGGACACCTCTCCGAACTCCACCCTGTGAATGAAGTCAACACGAAGGGGCAGTTTTTCCGTGCATCGTTCGGAAAAAACCCCAGGTTCCAAATACAGCTCGACAAGCGGCCTCTCTCCCCGGGGACATCTCGAGAGGCAAGCGGAGTTCCATGCCTCAACCCAAGACGAGGCCTGACTCTCCTGTCCCCAGTCTGCAGGGACCCTGCGATCGGAGTCTGAAATCAGAGGTACCCTGCGGTTCCTGCCTCAACTGGAGATGAGGCCCTCTTCCAATGCACCAAACCCAGTGGAGTCCCGAGAGGCCCCTCCCACCTCCAGTTTCCCTGGCTTCTCAGAGCCACCATGAGAAGCCCCCTGAGGTCACCTGCACAAGTCGAGGGAACCCAGGGTTTCCTGCCTCAACCCGAGAAAGACCTCGAGAGACCTTCTTCAACACGTCTCGAGGCCAGATTCCCCTACCATGGCTCGGGAGCAATGACGCGCTCCCCCTCGCCACTCGCATGGAGACCCGACTTCCCTGGCGCCCCACGAGAGGCTCACTGACCTCGCCGTCGTACCTCGTGAGAAACCGCACACTGGGGCCGCCGCTCGAGAACAACCCCGAGATTCCCCCGTCATCGAGAGATGAGGGCCTTCGTCTCCTGCATGGCCTAGAGACCAATCTCGCGACCTCTCTCCAAACGCCTCAGGAGGCTTGACTCCCTTGAGTCCACCCAGTGAGCTCCAAGAGATACCCGTCGCGATTCGAGAGCAGAGCGGGGTTCTTTGCTTCCACTCGAGATGAATGCCTGTCTCCCCGGGTGCGTCTGGAATGCAACCCCGAGATCCCTGTCGCCCCTGGAGAGGAACATTGGCTTCTGGACACAAGCCTAGATGAGGTCTATTGGCCCTGCAGTCACTCGAGAGCAATCCCCAGCTTTCCTTCGCAACTCGAATGGAAGATTGGACTTGCCTGGGCCAACACAAGAGGCAGCCTGAATTCCCCGTCGTAACTCGAGAATCCCGCCGTAACTCGAGAAAAACCACGTGGCTCCCCCGTCATCGCAAGATGAAGCCCTTTCCCGCTACAGCGCCTCAGGAGAAGTCCCACGTTAGGAATTGGAGGTCGAAAGGGCACTTGGCACCCTTGATGCGACCCACAAAGTTCCCCGAAATCCCGGTCTCCCTCGAGAGGAACACTGAGGTTTTCCGGCACCCCTCCTCTGAGCCCTTTCTCCCCTCCTGATCTGGACAGGAGGGTCGACTCCCCTGCTTTGTCTGGAAGGGGTTCCCGACCTTCCGGTCGCACCTCAGGATGAGGCCGGTCTCACGAAGACATTCCAGACGTGGCCTCGTGGGTGGTTCCACATTCCGTAGGACCCCGATTTCCCGGTCCCCTCTTGATAAGAACCCGATGCCCGGACACCTCTCCGAACTCCACCCTGTGAATGAAGTCAACACGAAGGGGCAGTTTTTCCGTGCATCGTTCGGAAAAAACCCCAGGTTCCAAATACAGCTCGACAAGCGGCCTCTCTCCCCGGGGACATCTCGAGAGGCAAGCGGAGTTCCATGCCTCAACCCAAGACGAGGCCTGACTCTCCTGTCCCCAGTCTGCAGGGACCCTGCGATCGGAGTCTGAAATCAGAGGTACCCTGCGGTTCCTGCCTCAACTGGAGATGAGGCCCTCTTCCAATGCACCAAACCCAGTGGAGTCCCGAGAGGCCCCTCCCACCTCCAGTTTCCCTGGCTTCTCAGAGCCACCATGAGAAGCCCCCTGAGGTCACCTGCACAAGTCGAGGGAACCCAGGGTTTCCTGCCTCAACCCGAGAAAGACCTCGAGAGACCTTCTTCAACACGTCTCGAGGCCAGATTCCCCTACCATGGCTCGGGAGCAATGACGCGCTCCCCTCGCCACTCGCATGGAGACCCGACTTCCCTGGCGCCCCACGAGAGGCTCACTGACCTCGCCGTCGTACCTCGTGAGAAACCGCACACTGGGGCCGCCGCTCGAGAACAACCCCGAGATTCCCCCGTCATCGAGAGATGAGGGCCTTCGTCTCCTGCATGGCCTAGAGACCAATCTCGCGACCTCTCTCCAAACGCCTCAGGAGGCTTGACTCCCTTGAGTCCACCCAGTGAGCTCCAAGAGATACCCGTCGCGATTCGAGAGCAGAGCGGGGTTCTTTGCTTCCACTCGAGATGAATGCCTGTCTCCCCGGGTGCGTCTGGAATGCAACCCCGAGATCCCTGTCGCCCCTGGAGAGGAACATTGGCTTCTGGACACAAGCCTAGATGAGGTCTATTGGCCCTGCAGTCACTCGAGAGCAATCCCCAGCTTTCCTTCGCAACTCGAATGGAAGATTGGACTTGCCTGGGCCAACACAAGAGGCAGCCTGAATTCCCCGTCGTAACTCGAGAATCCCGCCGTAACTCGAGAAAAACCACGTGGCTCCCCCGTCATCGCAAGATGAAGCCCTTTCCCGCTACAGCGCCTCAGGAGAAGTCCCACGTTAGGAATTGGAGGTCGAAAGGGCACTTGGCACCCTTGATGCGACCCACAAAGTTCCCCGAAATCCCGGTCTCCCTCGAGAGGAACACTGAGGTTTTCCGGCACCCCCTCCTCTGAGCCCTTTCTCCCCTCCTGATCTGGACAGGAGGGTCGACTCCCCTGCTTTGTCTGGAAGGGGTTCCCGACCTTCCGGTCGCACCTCAGGATGAGGCCGGTCTCACGAAGACATTCCAGACGTGGCCTCGTGGGTGGTTCCACATTCCGTAGGACCCCGATTTCCCGGTCCCCTCTTGATAAGAACCCGATGCCCGGACACCTCTCCGAACTCCACCCTGTGAATGAAGTCAACACGAAGGGGCAGTTTTTCCGTGCATCGTTCGGAAAAAACCCCAGGTTCCAAATACAGCTCGACAAGCGGCCTCTCTCCCCGGGGACATCTCGAGAGGCAAGCGGAGTTCCATGCCTCAACCCAAGACGAGGCCTGACTCTCCTGTCCCCAGTCTGCAGGGACCCTGCGATCGGAGTCTGAAATCAGAGGTACCCTGCGGTTCCTGCCTCAACTGGAGATGAGGCCCTCTTCCAATGCACCAAACCCAGTGGAGTCCCGAGAGGCCCCTCCCACCTCCAGTTTCCCTGGCTTCTCAGAGCCACCATGAGAAGCCCCCTGAGGTCACCTGCACAAGTCGAGGGAACCCAGGGTTTCCTGCCTCAACCCGAGAAAGACCTCGAGAGACCTTCTTCAACACGTCTCGAGGCCAGATTCCCCTACCATGGCTCGGGAGCAATGACGCGCTCCCCCTCGCCACTCGCATGGAGACCCGACTTCCCTGGCGCCCCACGAGAGGCTCACTGACCTCGCCGTCGTACCTCGTGAGAAACCGCACACTGGGGCCGCCGCTCGAGAACAACCCCGAGATTCCCCCGTCATCGAGAGATGAGGGCCTTCGTCTCCTGCATGGCCTAGAGACCAATCTCGCGACCTCTCTCCAAACGCCTCAGGAGGCTTGACTCCCTTGAGTCCACCCAGTGAGCTCCAAGAGATACCCGTCGCGATTCGAGAGCAGAGCGGGGTTCTTTGCTTCCACTCGAGATGAATGCCTGTCTCCCCGGGTGCGTCTGGAATGCAACCCCGAGATCCCTGTCGCCCCTGGAGAGGAACATTGGCTTCTGGACACAAGCCTAGATGAGGTCTATTGGCCCTGCAGTCACTCGAGAGCAATCCCCAGCTTTCCTTCGCAACTCGAATGGAAGATTGGACTTGCCTGGGCCAACACAAGAGGCAGCCTGAATTCCCCGTCGTAACTCGAGAATCCCGCCGTAACTCGAGAAAAACCACGTGGCTCCCCCGTCATCGCAAGATGAAGCCCTTTCCCGCTACAGCGCCTCAGGAGAAGTCCCACGTTAGGAATTGGAGGTCGAAAGGGCACTTGGCACCCTTGATGCGACCCACAAAGTTCCCCGAAATCCCGGTCTCCCTCGAGAGGAACACTGAGGTTTTCCGGCACCCCCTCCTCTGAGCCCTTTCTCCCCTCCTGATCTGGACAGGAGGGTCGACTCCCCTGCTTTGTCTGGAAGGGGTTCCCGACCTTCCGGTCGCACCTCAGGATGAGGCCGGTCTCACGAAGACATTCCAGACGTGGCCTCGTGGGTGGTTCCACATTCCGTAGGACCCCGATTTCCCGGTCCCCTCTTGATAAGAACCCGATGCCCGGACACCTCTCCGAACTCCACCCTGTGAATGAAGTCAACACGAAGGGGCAGTTTTTCCGTGCATCGTTCGGAAAAAACCCCAGGTTCCAAATACAGCTCGACAAGCGGCCTCTCTCCCCGGGGACATCTCGAGAGGCAAGCGGAGTTCCATGCCTCAACCCAAGACGAGGCCTGACTCTCCTGTCCCCAGTCTGCAGGGACCCTGCGATCGGAGTCTGAAATCAGAGGTACCCTGCGGTTCCTGCCTCAACTGGAGATGAGGCCCTCTTCCAATGCACCAAACCCAGTGGAGTCCCGAGAGGCCCCTCCCACCTCCAGTTTCCCTGGCTTCTCAGAGCCACCATGAGAAGCCCCCTGAGGTCACCTGCACAAGTCGAGGGAACCCAGGGTTTCCTGCCTCAACCCGAGAAAGACCTCGAGAGACCTTCTTCAACACGTCTCGAGGCCAGATTCCCCTACCATGGCTCGGGAGCAATGACGCGCTCCCCTCGCCACTCGCATGGAGACCCGACTTCCCTGGCGCCCCACGAGAGGCTCACTGACCTCGCCGTCGTACCTCGTGAGAAACCGCACACTGGGGCCGCCGCTCGAGAACAACCCCGAGATTCCCCCGTCATCGAGAGATGAGGGCCTTCGTCTCCTGCATGGCCTAGAGACCAATCTCGCGACCTCTCTCCAAACGCCTCAGGAGGCTTGACTCCCTTGAGTCCACCCAGTGAGCTCCAAGAGATACCCGTCGCGATTCGAGAGCAGAGCGGGGTTCTTTGCTTCCACTCGAGATGAATGCCTGTCTCCCCGGGTGCGTCTGGAATGCAACCCCGAGATCCCTGTCGCCCCTGGAGAGGAACATTGGCTTCTGGACACAAGCCTAGATGAGGTCTATTGGCCCTGCAGTCACTCGAGAGCAATCCCCAGCTTTCCTTCGCAACTCGAATGGAAGATTGGACTTGCCTGGGCCAACACAAGAGGCAGCCTGAATTCCCCGTCGTAACTCGAGAATCCCGCCGTAACTCGAGAAAAACCACGTGGCTCCCCCGTCATCGCAAGATGAAGCCCTTTCCCGCTACAGCGCCTCAGGAGAAGTCCCACGTTAGGAATTGGAGGTCGAAAGGGCACTTGGCACCCTTGATGCGACCCACAAAGTTCCCCGAAATCCCGGTCTCCCTCGAGAGGAACACTGAGGTTTTCCGGCACCCCCTCCTCTGAGCCCTTTCTCCCCTCCTGATCTGGACAGGAGGGTCGACTCCCCTGCTTTGTCTGGAAGGGGTTCCCGACCTTCCGGTCGCACCTCAGGATGAGGCCGGTCTCACGAAGACATTCCAGACGTGGCCTCGTGGGTGGTTCCACATTCCGTAGGACCCCGATTTCCCGGTCCCCTCTTGATAAGAACCCGATGCCCGGACACCTCTCCGAACTCCACCCTGTGAATGAAGTCAACACGAAGGGGCAGTTTTTCCGTGCATCGTTCGGAAAAAACCCCAGGTTCCAAATACAGCTCGACAAGCGGCCTCTCTCCCCGGGGACATCTCGAGAGGCAAGCGGAGTTCCATGCCTCAACCCAAGACGAGGCCTGACTCTCCTGTCCCCAGTCTGCAGGGACCCTGCGATCGGAGTCTGAAATCAGAGGTACCCTGCGGTTCCTGCCTCAACTGGAGATGAGGCCCTCTTCCAATGCACCAAACCCAGTGGAGTCCCGAGAGGCCCCTCCCACCTCCAGTTTCCCTGGCTTCTCAGAGCCACCATGAGAAGCCCCCTGAGGTCACCTGCACAAGTCGAGGGAACCCAGGGTTTCCTGCCTCAACCCGAGAAAGACCTCGAGAGACCTTCTTCAACACGTCTCGAGGCCAGATTCCCCTACCATGGCTCGGGAGCAATGACGCGCTCCCCCTCGCCACTCGCATGGAGACCCGACTTCCCTGGCGCCCCACGAGAGGCTCACTGACCTCGCCGTCGTACCTCGTGAGAAACCGCACACTGGGGCCGCCGCTCGAGAACAACCCCGAGATTCCCCCGTCATCGAGAGATGAGGGCCTTCGTCTCCTGCATGGCCTAGAGACCAATCTCGCGACCTCTCTCCAAACGCCTCAGGAGGCTTGACTCCCTTGAGTCCACCCAGTGAGCTCCAAGAGATACCCGTCGCGATTCGAGAGCAGAGCGGGGTTCTTTGCTTCCACTCGAGATGAATGCCTGTCTCCCCGGGTGCGTCTGGAATGCAACCCCGAGATCCCTGTCGCCCCTGGAGAGGAACATTGGCTTCTGGACACAAGCCTAGATGAGGTCTATTGGCCCTGCAGTCACTCGAGAGCAATCCCCAGCTTTCCTTCGCAACTCGAATGGAAGATTGGACTTGCCTGGGCCAACACAAGAGGCAGCCTGAATTCCCCGTCGTAACTCGAGAATCCCGCCGTAACTCGAGAAAAACCACGTGGCTCCCCCGTCATCGCAAGATGAAGCCCTTTCCCGCTACAGCGCCTCAGGAGAAGTCCCACGTTAGGAATTGGAGGTCGAAAGGGCACTTGGCACCCTTGATGCGACCCACAAAGTTCCCCGAAATCCCGGTCTCCCTCGAGAGGAACACTGAGGTTTTCCGGCACCCCCTCCTCTGAGCCCTTTCTCCCCTCCTGATCTGGACAGGAGGGTCGACTCCCCTGCTTTGTCTGGAAGGGGTTCCCGACCTTCCGGTCGCACCTCAGGATGAGGCCGGTCTCACGAAGACATTCCAGACGTGGCCTCGTGGGTGGTTCCACATTCCGTAGGACCCCGATTTCCCGGTCCCCTCTTGATAAGAACCCGATGCCCGGACACCTCTCCGAACTCCACCCTGTGAATGAAGTCAACACGAAGGGGCAGTTTTTCCGTGCATCGTTCGGAAAAAACCCCAGGTTCCAAATACAGCTCGACAAGCGGCCTCTCTCCCCGGGGACATCTCGAGAGGCAAGCGGAGTTCCATGCCTCAACCCAAGACGAGGCCTGACTCTCCTGTCCCCAGTCTGCAGGGACCCTGCGATCGGAGTCTGAAATCAGAGGTACCCTGCGGTTCCTGCCTCAACTGGAGATGAGGCCCTCTTCCAATGCACCAAACCCAGTGGAGTCCCGAGAGGCCCCTCCCACCTCCAGTTTCCCTGGCTTCTCAGAGCCACCATGAGAAGCCCCCTGAGGTCACCTGCACAAGTCGAGGGAACCCAGGGTTTCCTGCCTCAACCCGAGAAAGACCTCGAGAGACCTTCTTCAACACGTCTCGAGGCCAGATTCCCCTACCATGGCTCGGGAGCAATGACGCGCTCCCCTCGCCACTCGCATGGAGACCCGACTTCCCTGGCGCCCCACGAGAGGCTCACTGACCTCGCCGTCGTACCTCGTGAGAAACCGCACACTGGGGCCGCCGCTCGAGAACAACCCCGAGATTCCCCCGTCATCGAGAGATGAGGGCCTTCGTCTCCTGCATGGCCTAGAGACCAATCTCGCGACCTCTCTCCAAACGCCTCAGGAGGCTTGACTCCCTTGAGTCCACCCAGTGAGCTCCAAGAGATACCCGTCGCGATTCGAGAGCAGAGCGGGGTTCTTTGCTTCCACTCGAGATGAATGCCTGTCTCCCCGGGTGCGTCTGGAATGCAACCCCGAGATCCCTGTCGCCCCTGGAGAGGAACATTGGCTTCTGGACACAAGCCTAGATGAGGTCTATTGGCCCTGCAGTCACTCGAGAGCAATCCCCAGCTTTCCTTCGCAACTCGAATGGAAGATTGGACTTGCCTGGGCCAACACAAGAGGCAGCCTGAATTCCCCGTCGTAACTCGAGAATCCCGCCGTAACTCGAGAAAAACCACGTGGCTCCCCCGTCATCGCAAGATGAAGCCCTTTCCCGCTACAGCGCCTCAGGAGAAGTCCCACGTTAGGAATTGGAGGTCGAAAGGGCACTTGGCACCCTTGATGCGACCCACAAAGTTCCCCGAAATCCCGGTCTCCCTCGAGAGGAACACTGAGGTTTTCCGGCACCCCCTCCTCTGAGCCCTTTCTCCCCTCCTGATCTGGACAGGAGGGTCGACTCCCCTGCTTTGTCTGGAAGGGGTTCCCGACCTTCCGGTCGCACCTCAGGATGAGGCCGGTCTCACGAAGACATTCCAGACGTGGCCTCGTGGGTGGTTCCACATTCCGTAGGACCCCGATTTCCCGGTCCCCTCTTGATAAGAACCCGATGCCCGGACACCTCTCCGAACTCCACCCTGTGAATGAAGTCAACACGAAGGGGCAGTTTTTCCGTGCATCGTTCGGAAAAAACCCCAGGTTCCAAATACAGCTCGACAAGCGGCCTCTCTCCCCGGGGACATCTCGAGAGGCAAGCGGAGTTCCATGCCTCAACCCAAGACGAGGCCTGACTCTCCTGTCCCCAGTCTGCAGGGACCCTGCGATCGGAGTCTGAAATCAGAGGTACCCTGCGGTTCCTGCCTCAACTGGAGATGAGGCCCTCTTCCAATGCACCAAACCCAGTGGAGTCCCGAGAGGCCCCTCCCACCTCCAGTTTCCCTGGCTTCTCAGAGCCACCATGAGAAGCCCCCTGAGGTCACCTGCACAAGTCGAGGGAACCCAGGGTTTCCTGCCTCAACCCGGAAAGACCTCGAGAGACCTTCTTCAACACGTCTCGAGGCCAGATTCCCCTACCATGGCTCGGGAGCAATGACGCGCTCCCCCTCGCCACTCGCATGGAGACCCGACTTCCCTGGCGCCCCACGAGAGGCTCACTGACCTCGCCGTCGTACCTCGTGAGAAACCGCACACTGGGGCCGCCGCTCGAGAACAACCCCGAGATTCCCCCGTCATCGAGAGATGAGGGCCTTCGTCTCCTGCATGGCCTAGAGACCAATCTCGCGACCTCTCTCCAAACGCCTCAGGAGGCTTGACTCCCTTGAGTCCACCCAGTGAGCTCCAAGAGATACCCGTCGCGATTCGAGAGCAGAGCGGGGTTCTTTGCTTCCACTCGAGATGAATGCCTGTCTCCCCGGGTGCGTCTGGAATGCAACCCCGAGATCCCTGTCGCCCCTGGAGAGGAACATTGGCTTCTGGACACAAGCCTAGATGAGGTCTATTGGCCCTGCAGTCACTCGAGAGCAATCCCCAGCTTTCCTTCGCAACTCGAATGGAAGATTGGACTTGCCTGGGCCAACACAAGAGGCAGCCTGAATTCCCCGTCGTAACTCGAGAATCCCGCCGTAACTCGAGAAAAACCACGTGGCTCCCCCGTCATCGCAAGATGAAGCCCTTTCCCGCTACAGCGCCTCAGGAGAAGTCCCACGTTAGGAATTGGAGGTCGAAAGGGCACTTGGCACCCTTGATGCGACCCACAAAGTTCCCCGAAATCCCGGTCTCCCTCGAGAGGAACACTGAGGTTTTCCGGCACCCCCTCCTCTGAGCCCTTTCTCCCCTCCTGATCTGGACAGGAGGGTCGACTCCCCTGCTTTGTCTGGAAGGGGTTCCCGACCTTCCGGTCGCACCTCAGGATGAGGCCGGTCTCACGAAGACATTCCAGACGTGGCCTCGTGGGTGGTTCCACATTCCGTAGGACCCCGATTTCCCGGTCCCCTCTTGATAAGAACCCGATGCCCGGACACCTCTCCGAACTCCACCCTGTGAATGAAGTCAACACGAAGGGGCAGTTTTTCCGTGCATCGTTCGGAAAAAACCCCAGGTTCCAAATACAGCTCGACAAGCGGCCTCTCTCCCCGGGGACATCTCGAGAGGCAAGCGGAGTTCCATGCCTCAACCCAAGACGAGGCCTGACTCTCCTGTCCCCAGTCTGCAGGGACCCTGCGATCGGAGTCTGAAATCAGAGGTACCCTGCGGTTCCTGCCTCAACTGGAGATGAGGCCCTCTTCCAATGCACCAAACCCAGTGGAGTCCCGAGAGGCCCCTCCCACCTCCAGTTTCCCTGGCTTCTCAGAGCCACCATGAGAAGCCCCCTGAGGTCACCTGCACAAGTCGAGGGAACCCAGGGTTTCCTGCCTCAACCCGGGAAAGACCTCGAGAGACCTTCTTCAACACGTCTCGAGGCCAGATTCCCCTACCATGGCTCGGGAGCAATGACGCGCTCCCCCTCGCCACTCGCATGGAGACCCGACTTCCCTGGCGCCCCACGAGAGGCTCACTGACCTCGCCGTCGTACCTCGTGAGAAACCGCACACTGGGGCCGCCGCTCGAGAACAACCCCGAGATTCCCCCGTCATCGAGAGATGAGGGCCTTCGTCTCCTGCATGGCCTAGAGACCAATCTCGCGACCTCTCTCCAAACGCCTCAGGAGGCTTGACTCCCTTGAGTCCACCCAGTGAGCTCCAAGAGATACCCGTCGCGATTCGAGAGCAGAGCGGGGTTCTTTGCTTCCACTCGAGATGAATGCCTGTCTCCCCGGGTGCGTCTGGAATGCAACCCCGAGATCCCTGTCGCCCCTGGAGAGGAACATTGGCTTCTGGACACAAGCCTAGATGAGGTCTATTGGCCCTGCAGTCACTCGAGAGCAATCCCCAGCTTTCCTTCGCAACTCGAATGGAAGATTGGACTTGCCTGGGCCAACACAAGAGGCAGCCTGAATTCCCCGTCGTAACTCGAGAATCCCGCCGTAACTCGAGAAAAACCACGTGGCTCCCCCGTCATCGCAAGATGAAGCCCTTTCCCGCTACAGCGCCTCAGGAGAAGTCCCACGTTAGGAATTGGAGGTCGAAAGGGCACTTGGCACCCTTGATGCGACCCACAAAGTTCCCCGAAATCCCGGTCTCCCTCGAGAGGAACACTGAGGTTTTCCGGCACCCCCTCCTCTGAGCCCTTTCTCCCCTCCTGATCTGGACAGGAGGGTCGACTCCCCTGCTTTGTCTGGAAGGGGTTCCCGACCTTCCGGTCGCACCTCAGGATGAGGCCGGTCTCACGAAGACATTCCAGACGTGGCCTCGTGGGTGGTTCCACATTCCGTAGGACCCCGATTTCCCGGTCCCCTCTTGATAAGAACCCGATGCCCGGACACCTCTCCGAACTCCACCCTGTGAATGAAGTCAACACGAAGGGGCAGTTTTTCCGTGCATCGTTCGGAAAAAACCCCAGGTTCCAAATACAGCTCGACAAGCGGCCTCTCTCCCCGGGGACATCTCGAGAGGCAAGCGGAGTTCCATGCCTCAACCCAAGACGAGGCCTGACTCTCCTGTCCCCAGTCTGCAGGGACCCTGCGATCGGAGTCTGAAATCAGAGGTACCCTGCGGTTCCTGCCTCAACTGGAGATGAGGCCCTCTTCCAATGCACCAAACCCAGTGGAGTCCCGAGAGGCCCCTCCCACCTCCAGTTTCCCTGGCTTCTCAGAGCCACCATGAGAAGCCCCCTGAGGTCACCTGCACAAGTCGAGGGAACCCAGGGTTTCCTGCCTCAACCCGGGAAAGACCTCGAGAGACCTTCTTCAACACGTCTCGAGGCCAGATTCCCCTACCATGGCTCGGGAGCAATGACGCGCTCCCCCTCGCCACTCGCATGGAGACCCGACTTCCCTGGCGCCCCACGAGAGGCTCACTGACCTCGCCGTCGTACCTCGTGAGAAACCGCACACTGGGGCCGCCGCTCGAGAACAACCCCGAGATTCCCCCGTCATCGAGAGATGAGGGCCTTCGTCTCCTGCATGGCCTAGAGACCAATCTCGCGACCTCTCTCCAAACGCCTCAGGAGGCTTGACTCCCTTGAGTCCACCCAGTGAGCTCCAAGAGATACCCGTCGCGATTCGAGAGCAGAGCGGGGTTCTTTGCTTCCACTCGAGATGAATGCCTGTCTCCCCGGGTGCGTCTGGAATGCAACCCCGAGATCCCTGTCGCCCCTGGAGAGGAACATTGGCTTCTGGACACAAGCCTAGATGAGGTCTATTGGCCCTGCAGTCACTCGAGAGCAATCCCCAGCTTTCCTTCGCAACTCGAATGGAAGATTGGACTTGCCTGGGCCAACACAAGAGGCAGCCTGAATTCCCCGTCGTAACTCGAGAATCCCGCCGTAACTCGAGAAAAACCACGTGGCTCCCCCGTCATCGCAAGATGAAGCCCTTTCCCGCTACAGCGCCTCAGGAGAAGTCCCACGTTAGGAATTGGAGGTCGAAAGGGCACTTGGCACCCTTGATGCGACCCACAAAGTTCCCCGAAATCCCGGTCTCCCTCGAGAGGAACACTGAGGTTTTCCGGCACCCCCTCCTCTGAGCCCTTTCTCCCCTCCTGATCTGGACAGGAGGGTCGACTCCCCTGCTTTGTCTGGAAGGGGTTCCCGACCTTCCGGTCGCACCTCAGGATGAGGCCGGTCTCACGAAGACATTCCAGACGTGGCCTCGTGGGTGGTTCCACATTCCGTAGGACCCCGATTTCCCGGTCCCCTCTTGATAAGAACCCGATGCCCGGACACCTCTCCGAACTCCACCCTGTGAATGAAGTCAACACGAAGGGGCAGTTTTTCCGTGCATCGTTCGGAAAAAACCCCAGGTTCCAAATACAGCTCGACAAGCGGCCTCTCTCCCCGGGGACATCTCGAGAGGCAAGCGGAGTTCCATGCCTCAACCCAAGACGAGGCCTGACTCTCCTGTCCCCAGTCTGCAGGGACCCTGCGATCGGAGTCTGAAATCAGAGGTACCCTGCGGTTCCTGCCTCAACTGGAGATGAGGCCCTCTTCCAATGCACCAAACCCAGTGGAGTCCCGAGAGGCCCCTCCCACCTCCAGTTTCCCTGGCTTCTCAGAGCCACCATGAGAAGCCCCCTGAGGTCACCTGCACAAGTCGAGGGAACCCAGGGTTTCCTGCCTCAACCCGGGAAAGACCTCGAGAGACCTTCTTCAACACGTCTCGAGGCCAGATTCCCCTACCATGGCTCGGGAGCAATGACGCGCTCCCCTCGCCACTCGCATGGAGACCCGACTTCCCTGGCGCCCCACGAGAGGCTCACTGACCTCGCCGTCGTACCTCGTGAGAAACCGCACACTGGGGCCGCCGCTCGAGAACAACCCCGAGATTCCCCCGTCATCGAGAGATGAGGGCCTTCGTCTCCTGCATGGCCTAGAGACCAATCTCGCGACCTCTCTCCAAACGCCTCAGGAGGCTTGACTCCCTTGAGTCCACCCAGTGAGCTCCAAGAGATACCCGTCGCGATTCGAGAGCAGAGCGGGGTTCTTTGCTTCCACTCGAGATGAATGCCTGTCTCCCCGGGTGCGTCTGGAATGCAACCCCGAGATCCCTGTCGCCCCTGGAGAGGAACATTGGCTTCTGGACACAAGCCTAGATGAGGTCTATTGGCCCTGCAGTCACTCGAGAGCAATCCCCAGCTTTCCTTCGCAACTCGAATGGAAGATTGGACTTGCCTGGGCCAACACAAGAGGCAGCCTGAATTCCCCGTCGTAACTCGAGAATCCCGCCGTAACTCGAGAAAAACCACGTGGCTCCCCCGTCATCGCAAGATGAAGCCCTTTCCCGCTACAGCGCCTCAGGAGAAGTCCCACGTTAGGAATTGGAGGTCGAAAGGGCACTTGGCACCCTTGATGCGACCCACAAAGTTCCCCGAAATCCCGGTCTCCCTCGAGAGGAACACTGAGGTTTTCCGGCACCCCCTCCTCTGAGCCCTTTCTCCCCTCCTGATCTGGACAGGAGGGTCGACTCCCCTGCTTTGTCTGGAAGGGGTTCCCGACCTTCCGGTCGCACCTCAGGATGAGGCCGGTCTCACGAAGACATTCCAGACGTGGCCTCGTGGGTGGTTCCACATTCCGTAGGACCCCGATTTCCCGGTCCCCTCTTGATAAGAACCCGATGCCCGGACACCTCTCCGAACTCCACCCTGTGAATGAAGTCAACACGAAGGGGCAGTTTTTCCGTGCATCGTTCGGAAAAAACCCCAGGTTCCAAATACAGCTCGACAAGCGGCCTCTCTCCCCGGGGACATCTCGAGAGGCAAGCGGAGTTCCATGCCTCAACCCAAGACGAGGCCTGACTCTCCTGTCCCCAGTCTGCAGGGACCCTGCGATCGGAGTCTGAAATCAGAGGTACCCTGCGGTTCCTGCCTCAACTGGAGATGAGGCCCTCTTCCAATGCACCAAACCCAGTGGAGTCCCGAGAGGCCCCTCCCACCTCCAGTTTCCCTGGCTTCTCAGAGCCACCATGAGAAGCCCCCTGAGGTCACCTGCACAAGTCGAGGGAACCCAGGGTTTCCTGCCTCAACCCGGGAAAGACCTCGAGAGACCTTCTTCAACACGTCTCGAGGCCAGATTCCCCTACCATGGCTCGGGAGCAATGACGCGCTCCCCTCGCCACTCGCATGGAGACCCGACTTCCCTGGCGCCCCACGAGAGGCTCACTGACCTCGCCGTCGTACCTCGTGAGAAACCGCACACTGGGGCCGCCGCTCGAGAACAACCCCGAGATTCCCCCGTCATCGAGAGATGAGGGCCTTCGTCTCCTGCATGGCCTAGAGACCAATCTCGCGACCTCTCTCCAAACGCCTCAGGAGGCTTGACTCCCTTGAGTCCACCCAGTGAGCTCCAAGAGATACCCGTCGCGATTCGAGAGCAGAGCGGGGTTCTTTGCTTCCACTCGAGATGAATGCCTGTCTCCCCGGGTGCGTCTGGAATGCAACCCCGAGATCCCTGTCGCCCCTGGAGAGGAACATTGGCTTCTGGACACAAGCCTAGATGAGGTCTATTGGCCCTGCAGTCACTCGAGAGCAATCCCCAGCTTTCCTTCGCAACTCGAATGGAAGATTGGACTTGCCTGGGCCAACACAAGAGGCAGCCTGAATTCCCCGTCGTAACTCGAGAATCCCGCCGTAACTCGAGAAAAACCACGTGGCTCCCCCGTCATCGCAAGATGAAGCCCTTTCCCGCTACAGCGCCTCAGGAGAAGTCCCACGTTAGGAATTGGAGGTCGAAAGGGCACTTGGCACCCTTGATGCGACCCACAAAGTTCCCCGAAATCCCGGTCTCCCTCGAGAGGAACACTGAGGTTTTCCGGCACCCCCTCCTCTGAGCCCTTTCTCCCCTCCTGATCTGGACAGGAGGGTCGACTCCCCTGCTTTGTCTGGAAGGGGTTCCCGACCTTCCGGTCGCACCTCAGGATGAGGCCGGTCTCACGAAGACATTCCAGACGTGGCCTCGTGGGTGGTTCCACATTCCGTAGGACCCCGATTTCCCGGTCCCCTCTTGATAAGAACCCGATGCCCGGACACCTCTCCGAACTCCACCCTGTGAATGAAGTCAACACGAAGGGGCAGTTTTTCCGTGCATCGTTCGGAAAAAACCCCAGGTTCCAAATACAGCTCGACAAGCGGCCTCTCTCCCCGGGGACATCTCGAGAGGCAAGCGGAGTTCCATGCCTCAACCCAAGACGAGGCCTGACTCTCCTGTCCCCAGTCTGCAGGGACCCTGCGATCGGAGTCTGAAATCAGAGGTACCCTGCGGTTCCTGCCTCAACTGGAGATGAGGCCCTCTTCCAATGCACCAAACCCAGTGGAGTCCCGAGAGGCCCCTCCCACCTCCAGTTTCCCTGGCTTCTCAGAGCCACCATGAGAAGCCCCCTGAGGTCACCTGCACAAGTCGAGGGAACCCAGGGTTTCCTGCCTCAACCCGGGAAAGACCTCGAGAGACCTTCTTCAACACGTCTCGAGGCCAGATTCCCCTACCATGGCTCGGGAGCAATGACGCGCTCCCCCTCGCCACTCGCATGGAGACCCGACTTCCCTGGCGCCCCACGAGAGGCTCACTGACCTCGCCGTCGTACCTCGTGAGAAACCGCACACTGGGGCCGCCGCTCGAGAACAACCCCGAGATTCCCCCGTCATCGAGAGATGAGGGCCTTCGTCTCCTGCATGGCCTAGAGACCAATCTCGCGACCTCTCTCCAAACGCCTCAGGAGGCTTGACTCCCTTGAGTCCACCCAGTGAGCTCCAAGAGATACCCGTCGCGATTCGAGAGCAGAGCGGGGTTCTTTGCTTCCACTCGAGATGAATGCCTGTCTCCCCGGGTGCGTCTGGAATGCAACCCCGAGATCCCTGTCGCCCCTGGAGAGGAACATTGGCTTCTGGACACAAGCCTAGATGAGGTCTATTGGCCCTGCAGTCACTCGAGAGCAATCCCCAGCTTTCCTTCGCAACTCGAATGGAAGATTGGACTTGCCTGGGCCAACACAAGAGGCAGCCTGAATTCCCCGTCGTAACTCGAGAATCCCGCCGTAACTCGAGAAAAACCACGTGGCTCCCCCGTCATCGCAAGATGAAGCCCTTTCCCGCTACAGCGCCTCAGGAGAAGTCCCACGTTAGGAATTGGAGGTCGAAAGGGCACTTGGCACCCTTGATGCGACCCACAAAGTTCCCCGAAATCCCGGTCTCCCTCGAGAGGAACACTGAGGTTTTCCGGCACCCCCTCCTCTGAGCCCTTTCTCCCCTCCTGATCTGGACAGGAGGGTCGACTCCCCTGCTTTGTCTGGAAGGGGTTCCCGACCTTCCGGTCGCACCTCAGGATGAGGCCGGTCTCACGAAGACATTCCAGACGTGGCCTCGTGGGTGGTTCCACATTCCGTAGGACCCCGATTTCCCGGTCCCCTCTTGATAAGAACCCGATGCCCGGACACCTCTCCGAACTCCACCCTGTGAATGAAGTCAACACGAAGGGGCAGTTTTTCCGTGCATCGTTCGGAAAAAACCCCAGGTTCCAAATACAGCTCGACAAGCGGCCTCTCTCCCCGGGGACATCTCGAGAGGCAAGCGGAGTTCCATGCCTCAACCCAAGACGAGGCCTGACTCTCCTGTCCCCAGTCTGCAGGGACCCTGCGATCGGAGTCTGAAATCAGAGGTACCCTGCGGTTCCTGCCTCAACTGGAGATGAGGCCCTCTTCCAATGCACCAAACCCAGTGGAGTCCCGAGAGGCCCCTCCCACCTCCAGTTTCCCTGGCTTCTCAGAGCCACCATGAGAAGCCCCCTGAGGTCACCTGCACAAGTCGAGGGAACCCAGGGTTTCCTGCCTCAACCCGGGAAAGACCTCGAGAGACCTTCTTCAACACGTCTCGAGGCCAGATTCCCCTACCATGGCTCGGGAGCAATGACGCGCTCCCCCTCGCCACTCGCATGGAGACCCGACTTCCCTGGCGCCCCACGAGAGGCTCACTGACCTCGCCGTCGTACCTCGTGAGAAACCGCACACTGGGGCCGCCGCTCGAGAACAACCCCGAGATTCCCCCGTCATCGAGAGATGAGGGCCTTCGTCTCCTGCATGGCCTAGAGACCAATCTCGCGACCTCTCTCCAAACGCCTCAGGAGGCTTGACTCCCTTGAGTCCACCCAGTGAGCTCCAAGAGATACCCGTCGCGATTCGAGAGCAGAGCGGGGTTCTTTGCTTCCACTCGAGATGAATGCCTGTCTCCCCGGGTGCGTCTGGAATGCAACCCCGAGATCCCTGTCGCCCCTGGAGAGGAACATTGGCTTCTGGACACAAGCCTAGATGAGGTCTATTGGCCCTGCAGTCACTCGAGAGCAATCCCCAGCTTTCCTTCGCAACTCGAATGGAAGATTGGACTTGCCTGGGCCAACACAAGAGGCAGCCTGAATTCCCCGTCGTAACTCGAGAATCCCGCCGTAACTCGAGAAAAACCACGTGGCTCCCCCGTCATCGCAAGATGAAGCCCTTTCCCGCTACAGCGCCTCAGGAGAAGTCCCACGTTAGGAATTGGAGGTCGAAAGGGCACTTGGCACCCTTGATGCGACCCACAAAGTTCCCCGAAATCCCGGTCTCCCTCGAGAGGAACACTGAGGTTTTCCGGCACCCCCTCCTCTGAGCCCTTTCTCCCCTCCTGATCTGGACAGGAGGGTCGACTCCCCTGCTTTGTCTGGAAGGGGTTCCCGACCTTCCGGTCGCACCTCAGGATGAGGCCGGTCTCACGAAGACATTCCAGACGTGGCCTCGTGGGTGGTTCCACATTCCGTAGGACCCCGATTTCCCGGTCCCCTCTTGATAAGAACCCGATGCCCGGACACCTCTCCGAACTCCACCCTGTGAATGAAGTCAACACGAAGGGGCAGTTTTTCCGTGCATCGTTCGGAAAAAACCCCAGGTTCCAAATACAGCTCGACAAGCGGCCTCTCTCCCCGGGGACATCTCGAGAGGCAAGCGGAGTTCCATGCCTCAACCCAAGACGAGGCCTGACTCTCCTGTCCCCAGTCTGCAGGGACCCTGCGATCGGAGTCTGAAATCAGAGGTACCCTGCGGTTCCTGCCTCAACTGGAGATGAGGCCCTCTTCCAATGCACCAAACCCAGTGGAGTCCCGAGAGGCCCCTCCCACCTCCAGTTTCCCTGGCTTCTCAGAGCCACCATGAGAAGCCCCCTGAGGTCACCTGCACAAGTCGAGGGAACCCAGGGTTTCCTGCCTCAACCCGGGAAAGACCTCGAGAGACCTTCTTCAACACGTCTCGAGGCCAGATTCCCCTACCATGGCTCGGGAGCAATGACGCGCTCCCCCTCGCCACTCGCATGGAGACCCGACTTCCCTGGCGCCCCACGAGAGGCTCACTGACCTCGCCGTCGTACCTCGTGAGAAACCGCACACTGGGGCCGCCGCTCGAGAACAACCCCGAGATTCCCCCGTCATCGAGAGATGAGGGCCTTCGTCTCCTGCATGGCCTAGAGACCAATCTCGCGACCTCTCTCCAAACGCCTCAGGAGGCTTGACTCCCTTGAGTCCACCCAGTGAGCTCCAAGAGATACCCGTCGCGATTCGAGAGCAGAGCGGGGTTCTTTGCTTCCACTCGAGATGAATGCCTGTCTCCCCGGGTGCGTCTGGAATGCAACCCCGAGATCCCTGTCGCCCCTGGAGAGGAACATTGGCTTCTGGACACAAGCCTAGATGAGGTCTATTGGCCCTGCAGTCACTCGAGAGCAATCCCCAGCTTTCCTTCGCAACTCGAATGGAAGATTGGACTTGCCTGGGCCAACACAAGAGGCAGCCTGAATTCCCCGTCGTAACTCGAGAATCCCGCCGTAACTCGAGAAAAACCACGTGGCTCCCCCGTCATCGCAAGATGAAGCCCTTTCCCGCTACAGCGCCTCAGGAGAAGTCCCACGTTAGGAATTGGAGGTCGAAAGGGCACTTGGCACCCTTGATGCGACCCACAAAGTTCCCCGAAATCCCGGTCTCCCTCGAGAGGAACACTGAGGTTTTCCGGCACCCCCTCCTCTGAGCCCTTTCTCCCCTCCTGATCTGGACAGGAGGGTCGACTCCCCTGCTTTGTCTGGAAGGGGTTCCCGACCTTCCGGTCGCACCTCAGGATGAGGCCGGTCTCACGAAGACATTCCAGACGTGGCCTCGTGGGTGGTTCCACATTCCGTAGGACCCCGATTTCCCGGTCCCCTCTTGATAAGAACCCGATGCCCGGACACCTCTCCGAACTCCACCCTGTGAATGAAGTCAACACGAAGGGGCAGTTTTTCCGTGCATCGTTCGGAAAAAACCCCAGGTTCCAAATACAGCTCGACAAGCGGCCTCTCTCCCCGGGGACATCTCGAGAGGCAAGCGGAGTTCCATGCCTCAACCCAAGACGAGGCCTGACTCTCCTGTCCCCAGTCTGCAGGGACCCTGCGATCGGAGTCTGAAATCAGAGGTACCCTGCGGTTCCTGCCTCAACTGGAGATGAGGCCCTCTTCCAATGCACCAAACCCAGTGGAGTCCCGAGAGGCCCCTCCCACCTCCAGTTTCCCTGGCTTCTCAGAGCCACCATGAGAAGCCCCCTGAGGTCACCTGCACAAGTCGAGGGAACCCAGGGTTTCCTGCCTCAACCCGGGAAAGACCTCGAGAGACCTTCTTCAACACGTCTCGAGGCCAGATTCCCCTACCATGGCTCGGGAGCAATGACGCGCTCCCCTCGCCACTCGCATGGAGACCCGACTTCCCTGGCGCCCCACGAGAGGCTCACTGACCTCGCCGTCGTACCTCGTGAGAAACCGCACACTGGGGCCGCCGCTCGAGAACAACCCCGAGATTCCCCCGTCATCGAGAGATGAGGGCCTTCGTCTCCTGCATGGCCTAGAGACCAATCTCGCGACCTCTCTCCAAACGCCTCAGGAGGCTTGACTCCCTTGAGTCCACCCAGTGAGCTCCAAGAGATACCCGTCGCGATTCGAGAGCAGAGCGGGGTTCTTTGCTTCCACTCGAGATGAATGCCTGTCTCCCCGGGTGCGTCTGGAATGCAACCCCGAGATCCCTGTCGCCCCTGGAGAGGAACATTGGCTTCTGGACACAAGCCTAGATGAGGTCTATTGGCCCTGCAGTCACTCGAGAGCAATCCCCAGCTTTCCTTCGCAACTCGAATGGAAGATTGGACTTGCCTGGGCCAACACAAGAGGCAGCCTGAATTCCCCGTCGTAACTCGAGAATCCCGCCGTAACTCGAGAAAAACCACGTGGCTCCCCCGTCATCGCAAGATGAAGCCCTTTCCCGCTACAGCGCCTCAGGAGAAGTCCCACGTTAGGAATTGGAGGTCGAAAGGGCACTTGGCACCCTTGATGCGACCCACAAAGTTCCCCGAAATCCCGGTCTCCCTCGAGAGGAACACTGAGGTTTTCCGGCACCCCCTCCTCTGAGCCCTTTCTCCCCTCCTGATCTGGACAGGAGGGTCGACTCCCCTGCTTTGTCTGGAAGGGGTTCCCGACCTTCCGGTCGCACCTCAGGATGAGGCCGGTCTCACGAAGACATTCCAGACGTGGCCTCGTGGGTGGTTCCACATTCCGTAGGACCCCGATTTCCCGGTCCCCTCTTGATAAGAACCCGATGCCCGGACACCTCTCCGAACTCCACCCTGTGAATGAAGTCAACACGAAGGGGCAGTTTTTCCGTGCATCGTTCGGAAAAAACCCCAGGTTCCAAATACAGCTCGACAAGCGGCCTCTCTCCCCGGGGACATCTCGAGAGGCAAGCGGAGTTCCATGCCTCAACCCAAGACGAGGCCTGACTCTCCTGTCCCCAGTCTGCAGGGACCCTGCGATCGGAGTCTGAAATCAGAGGTACCCTGCGGTTCCTGCCTCAACTGGAGATGAGGCCCTCTTCCAATGCACCAAACCCAGTGGAGTCCCGAGAGGCCCCTCCCACCTCCAGTTTCCCTGGCTTCTCAGAGCCACCATGAGAAGCCCCCTGAGGTCACCTGCACAAGTCGAGGGAACCCAGGGTTTCCTGCCTCAACCCGGGAAAGACCTCGAGAGACCTTCTTCAACACGTCTCGAGGCCAGATTCCCCTACCATGGCTCGGGAGCAATGACGCGCTCCCCCTCGCCACTCGCATGGAGACCCGACTTCCCTGGCGCCCCACGAGAGGCTCACTGACCTCGCCGTCGTACCTCGTGAGAAACCGCACACTGGGGCCGCCGCTCGAGAACAACCCCGAGATTCCCCCGTCATCGAGAGATGAGGGCCTTCGTCTCCTGCATGGCCTAGAGACCAATCTCGCGACCTCTCTCCAAACGCCTCAGGAGGCTTGACTCCCTTGAGTCCACCCAGTGAGCTCCAAGAGATACCCGTCGCGATTCGAGAGCAGAGCGGGGTTCTTTGCTTCCACTCGAGATGAATGCCTGTCTCCCCGGGTGCGTCTGGAATGCAACCCCGAGATCCCTGTCGCCCCTGGAGAGGAACATTGGCTTCTGGACACAAGCCTAGATGAGGTCTATTGGCCCTGCAGTCACTCGAGAGCAATCCCCAGCTTTCCTTCGCAACTCGAATGGAAGATTGGACTTGCCTGGGCCAACACAAGAGGCAGCCTGAATTCCCCGTCGTAACTCGAGAATCCCGCCGTAACTCGAGAAAAACCACGTGGCTCCCCCGTCATCGCAAGATGAAGCCCTTTCCCGCTACAGCGCCTCAGGAGAAGTCCCACGTTAGGAATTGGAGGTCGAAAGGGCACTTGGCACCCTTGATGCGACCCACAAAGTTCCCCGAAATCCCGGTCTCCCTCGAGAGGAACACTGAGGTTTTCCGGCACCCCCTCCTCTGAGCCCTTTCTCCCCTCCTGATCTGGACAGGAGGGTCGACTCCCCTGCTTTGTCTGGAAGGGGTTCCCGACCTTCCGGTCGCACCTCAGGATGAGGCCGGTCTCACGAAGACATTCCAGACGTGGCCTCGTGGGTGGTTCCACATTCCGTAGGACCCCGATTTCCCGGTCCCCTCTTGATAAGAACCCGATGCCCGGACACCTCTCCGAACTCCACCCTGTGAATGAAGTCAACACGAAGGGGCAGTTTTTCCGT
Source organism: Bos javanicus (assembly GCF_032452875.1). Taxonomy (NCBI): domain Eukaryota; kingdom Metazoa; phylum Chordata; class Mammalia; order Artiodactyla; family Bovidae; genus Bos; species Bos javanicus. The sequence continues at coordinate 49,682 of NW_026894074.1, read as the reverse complement.
GCATCGTTCGGAAAAAACCCCAGGTTCCAAATACAGCTCGACAAGCGGCCTCTCTCCCCGGGGACATCTCGAGAGGCAAGCGGAGTTCCATGCCTCAACCCAAGACGAGGCCTGACTCTCCTGTCCCCAGTCTGCAGGGACCCTGCGATCGGAGTCTGAAATCAGAGGTACCCTGCGGTTCCTGCCTCAACTGGAGATGAGGCCCTCTTCCAATGCACCAAACCCAGTGGAGTCCCGAGAGGCCCCTCCCACCTCCAGTTTCCCTGGCTTCTCAGAGCCACCATGAGAAGCCCCCTGAGGTCACCTGCACAAGTCGAGGGAACCCAGGGTTTCCTGCCTCAACCCGGGAAAGACCTCGAGAGACCTTCTTCAACACGTCTCGAGGCCAGATTCCCCTACCATGGCTCGGGAGCAATGACGCGCTCCCCTCGCCACTCGCATGGAGACCCGACTTCCCTGGCGCCCCACGAGAGGCTCACTGACCTCGCCGTCGTACCTCGTGAGAAACCGCACACTGGGGCCGCCGCTCGAGAACAACCCCGAGATTCCCCCGTCATCGAGAGATGAGGGCCTTCGTCTCCTGCATGGCCTAGAGACCAATCTCGCGACCTCTCTCCAAACGCCTCAGGAGGCTTGACTCCCTTGAGTCCACCCAGTGAGCTCCAAGAGATACCCGTCGCGATTCGAGAGCAGAGCGGGGTTCTTTGCTTCCACTCGAGATGAATGCCTGTCTCCCCGGGTGCGTCTGGAATGCAACCCCGAGATCCCTGTCGCCCCTGGAGAGGAACATTGGCTTCTGGACACAAGCCTAGATGAGGTCTATTGGCCCTGCAGTCACTCGAGAGCAATCCCCAGCTTTCCTTCGCAACTCGAATGGAAGATTGGACTTGCCTGGGCCAACACAAGAGGCAGCCTGAATTCCCCGTCGTAACTCGAGAATCCCGCCGTAACTCGAGAAAAACCACGTGGCTCCCCCGTCATCGCAAGATGAAGCCCTTTCCCGCTACAGCGCCTCAGGAGAAGTCCCACGTTAGGAATTGGAGGTCGAAAGGGCACTTGGCACCCTTGATGCGACCCACAAAGTTCCCCGAAATCCCGGTCTCCCTCGAGAGGAACACTGAGGTTTTCCGGCACCCCCTCCTCTGAGCCCTTTCTCCCCTCCTGATCTGGACAGGAGGGTCGACTCCCCTGCTTTGTCTGGAAGGGGTTCCCGACCTTCCGGTCGCACCTCAGGATGAGGCCGGTCTCACGAAGACATTCCAGACGTGGCCTCGTGGGTGGTTCCACATTCCGTAGGACCCCGATTTCCCGGTCCCCTCTTGATAAGAACCCGATGCCCGGACACCTCTCCGAACTCCACCCTGTGAATGAAGTCAACACGAAGGGGCAGTTTTTCCGTGCATCGTTCGGAAAAAACCCCAGGTTCCAAATACAGCTCGACAAGCGGCCTCTCTCCCCGGGGACATCTCGAGAGGCAAGCGGAGTTCCATGCCTCAACCCAAGACGAGGCCTGACTCTCCTGTCCCCAGTCTGCAGGGACCCTGCGATCGGAGTCTGAAATCAGAGGTACCCTGCGGTTCCTGCCTCAACTGGAGATGAGGCCCTCTTCCAATGCACCAAACCCAGTGGAGTCCCGAGAGGCCCCTCCCACCTCCAGTTTCCCTGGCTTCTCAGAGCCACCATGAGAAGCCCCCTGAGGTCACCTGCACAAGTCGAGGGAACCCAGGGTTTCCTGCCTCAACCCGGGAAAGACCTCGAGAGACCTTCTTCAACACGTCTCGAGGCCAGATTCCCCTACCATGGCTCGGGAGCAATGACGCGCTCCCCTCGCCACTCGCATGGAGACCCGACTTCCCTGGCGCCCCACGAGAGGCTCACTGACCTCGCCGTCGTACCTCGTGAGAAACCGCACACTGGGGCCGCCGCTCGAGAACAACCCCGAGATTCCCCCGTCATCGAGAGATGAGGGCCTTCGTCTCCTGCATGGCCTAGAGACCAATCTCGCGACCTCTCTCCAAACGCCTCAGGAGGCTTGACTCCCTTGAGTCCACCCAGTGAGCTCCAAGAGATACCCGTCGCGATTCGAGAGCAGAGCGGGGTTCTTTGCTTCCACTCGAGATGAATGCCTGTCTCCCCGGGTGCGTCTGGAATGCAACCCCGAGATCCCTGTCGCCCCTGGAGAGGAACATTGGCTTCTGGACACAAGCCTAGATGAGGTCTATTGGCCCTGCAGTCACTCGAGAGCAATCCCCAGCTTTCCTTCGCAACTCGAATGGAAGATTGGACTTGCCTGGGCCAACACAAGAGGCAGCCTGAATTCCCCGTCGTAACTCGAGAATCCCGCCGTAACTCGAGAAAAACCACGTGGCTCCCCCGTCATCGCAAGATGAAGCCCTTTCCCGCTACAGCGCCTCAGGAGAAGTCCCACGTTAGGAATTGGAGGTCGAAAGGGCACTTGGCACCCTTGATGCGACCCACAAAGTTCCCCGAAATCCCGGTCTCCCTCGAGAGGAACACTGAGGTTTTCCGGCACCCCCTCCTCTGAGCCCTTTCTCCCCTCCTGATCTGGACAGGAGGGTCGACTCCCCTGCTTTGTCTGGAAGGGGTTCCCGACCTTCCGGTCGCACCTCAGGATGAGGCCGGTCTCACGAAGACATTCCAGACGTGGCCTCGTGGGTGGTTCCACATTCCGTAGGACCCCGATTTCCCGGTCCCCTCTTGATAAGAACCCGATGCCCGGACACCTCTCCGAACTCCACCCTGTGAATGAAGTCAACACGAAGGGGCAGTTTTTCCGTGCATCGTTCGGAAAAAACCCCAGGTTCCAAATACAGCTCGACAAGCGGCCTCTCTCCCCGGGGACATCTCGAGAGGCAAGCGGAGTTCCATGCCTCAACCCAAGACGAGGCCTGACTCTCCTGTCCCCAGTCTGCAGGGACCCTGCGATCGGAGTCTGAAATCAGAGGTACCCTGCGGTTCCTGCCTCAACTGGAGATGAGGCCCTCTTCCAATGCACCAAACCCAGTGGAGTCCCGAGAGGCCCCTCCCACCTCCAGTTTCCCTGGCTTCTCAGAGCCACCATGAGAAGCCCCCTGAGGTCACCTGCACAAGTCGAGGGAACCCAGGGTTTCCTGCCTCAACCCGGGAAAGACCTCGAGAGACCTTCTTCAACACGTCTCGAGGCCAGATTCCCCTACCATGGCTCGGGAGCAATGACGCGCTCCCCTCGCCACTCGCATGGAGACCCGACTTCCCTGGCGCCCCACGAGAGGCTCACTGACCTCGCCGTCGTACCTCGTGAGAAACCGCACACTGGGGCCGCCGCTCGAGAACAACCCCGAGATTCCCCCGTCATCGAGAGATGAGGGCCTTCGTCTCCTGCATGGCCTAGAGACCAATCTCGCGACCTCTCTCCAAACGCCTCAGGAGGCTTGACTCCCTTGAGTCCACCCAGTGAGCTCCAAGAGATACCCGTCGCGATTCGAGAGCAGAGCGGGGTTCTTTGCTTCCACTCGAGATGAATGCCTGTCTCCCCGGGTGCGTCTGGAATGCAACCCCGAGATCCCTGTCGCCCCTGGAGAGGAACATTGGCTTCTGGACACAAGCCTAGATGAGGTCTATTGGCCCTGCAGTCACTCGAGAGCAATCCCCAGCTTTCCTTCGCAACTCGAATGGAAGATTGGACTTGCCTGGGCCAACACAAGAGGCAGCCTGAATTCCCCGTCGTAACTCGAGAATCCCGCCGTAACTCGAGAAAAACCACGTGGCTCCCCCGTCATCGCAAGATGAAGCCCTTTCCCGCTACAGCGCCTCAGGAGAAGTCCCACGTTAGGAATTGGAGGTCGAAAGGGCACTTGGCACCCTTGATGCGACCCACAAAGTTCCCCGAAATCCCGGTCTCCCTCGAGAGGAACACTGAGGTTTTCCGGCACCCCCTCCTCTGAGCCCTTTCTCCCCTCCTGATCTGGACAGGAGGGTCGACTCCCCTGCTTTGTCTGGAAGGGGTTCCCGACCTTCCGGTCGCACCTCAGGATGAGGCCGGTCTCACGAAGACATTCCAGACGTGGCCTCGTGGGTGGTTCCACATTCCGTAGGACCCCGATTTCCCGGTCCCCTCTTGATAAGAACCCGATGCCCGGACACCTCTCCGAACTCCACCCTGTGAATGAAGTCAACACGAAGGGGCAGTTTTTCCGTGCATCGTTCGGAAAAAACCCCAGGTTCCAAATACAGCTCGACAAGCGGCCTCTCTCCCCGGGGACATCTCGAGAGGCAAGCGGAGTTCCATGCCTCAACCCAAGACGAGGCCTGACTCTCCTGTCCCCAGTCTGCAGGGACCCTGCGATCGGAGTCTGAAATCAGAGGTACCCTGCGGTTCCTGCCTCAACTGGAGATGAGGCCCTCTTCCAATGCACCAAACCCAGTGGAGTCCCGAGAGGCCCCTCCCACCTCCAGTTTCCCTGGCTTCTCAGAGCCACCATGAGAAGCCCCCTGAGGTCACCTGCACAAGTCGAGGGAACCCAGGGTTTCCTGCCTCAACCCGAGAAAGACCTCGAGAGACCTTCTTCAACACGTCTCGAGGCCAGATTCCCCTACCATGGCTCGGGAGCAATGACGCGCTCCCCTCGCCACTCGCATGGAGACCCGACTTCCCTGGCGCCCCACGAGAGGCTCACTGACCTCGCCGTCGTACCTCGTGAGAAACCGCACACTGGGGCCGCCGCTCGAGAACAACCCCGAGATTCCCCCGTCATCGAGAGATGAGGGCCTTCGTCTCCTGCATGGCCTAGAGACCAATCTCGCGACCTCTCTCCAAACGCCTCAGGAGGCTTGACTCCCTTGAGTCCACCCAGTGAGCTCCAAGAGATACCCGTCGCGATTCGAGAGCAGAGCGGGGTTCTTTGCTTCCACTCGAGATGAATGCCTGTCTCCCCGGGTGCGTCTGGAATGCAACCCCGAGATCCCTGTCGCCCCTGGAGAGGAACATTGGCTTCTGGACACAAGCCTAGATGAGGTCTATTGGCCCTGCAGTCACTCGAGAGCAATCCCCAGCTTTCCTTCGCAACTCGAATGGAAGATTGGACTTGCCTGGGCCAACACAAGAGGCAGCCTGAATTCCCCGTCGTAACTCGAGAATCCCGCCGTAACTCGAGAAAAACCACGTGGCTCCCCCGTCATCGCAAGATGAAGCCCTTTCCCGCTACAGCGCCTCAGGAGAAGTCCCACGTTAGGAATTGGAGGTCGAAAGGGCACTTGGCACCCTTGATGCGACCCACAAAGTTCCCCGAAATCCCGGTCTCCCTCGAGAGGAACACTGAGGTTTTCCGGCACCCCCTCCTCTGAGCCCTTTCTCCCCTCCTGATCTGGACAGGAGGGTCGACTCCCCTGCTTTGTCTGGAAGGGGTTCCCGACCTTCCGGTCGCACCTCAGGATGAGGCCGGTCTCACGAAGACATTCCAGACGTGGCCTCGTGGGTGGTTCCACATTCCGTAGGACCCCGATTTCCCGGTCCCCTCTTGATAAGAACCCGATGCCCGGACACCTCTCCGAACTCCACCCTGTGAATGAAGTCAACACGAAGGGGCAGTTTTTCCGTGCATCGTTCGGAAAAAACCCCAGGTTCCAAATACAGCTCGACAAGCGGCCTCTCTCCCCGGGGACATCTCGAGAGGCAAGCGGAGTTCCATGCCTCAACCCAAGACGAGGCCTGACTCTCCTGTCCCCAGTCTGCAGGGACCCTGCGATCGGAGTCTGAAATCAGAGGTACCCTGCGGTTCCTGCCTCAACTGGAGATGAGGCCCTCTTCCAATGCACCAAACCCAGTGGAGTCCCGAGAGGCCCCTCCCACCTCCAGTTTCCCTGGCTTCTCAGAGCCACCATGAGAAGCCCCCTGAGGTCACCTGCACAAGTCGAGGGAACCCAGGGTTTCCTGCCTCAACCCGGGAAAGACCTCGAGAGACCTTCTTCAACACGTCTCGAGGCCAGATTCCCCTACCATGGCTCGGGAGCAATGACGCGCTCCCCCTCGCCACTCGCATGGAGACCCGACTTCCCTGGCGCCCCACGAGAGGCTCACTGACCTCGCCGTCGTACCTCGTGAGAAACCGCACACTGGGGCCGCCGCTCGAGAACAACCCCGAGATTCCCCCGTCATCGAGAGATGAGGGCCTTCGTCTCCTGCATGGCCTAGAGACCAATCTCGCGACCTCTCTCCAAACGCCTCAGGAGGCTTGACTCCCTTGAGTCCACCCAGTGAGCTCCAAGAGATACCCGTCGCGATTCGAGAGCAGAGCGGGGTTCTTTGCTTCCACTCGAGATGAATGCCTGTCTCCCCGGGTGCGTCTGGAATGCAACCCCGAGATCCCTGTCGCCCCTGGAGAGGAACATTGGCTTCTGGACACAAGCCTAGATGAGGTCTATTGGCCCTGCAGTCACTCGAGAGCAATCCCCAGCTTTCCTTCGCAACTCGAATGGAAGATTGGACTTGCCTGGGCCAACACAAGAGGCAGCCTGAATTCCCCGTCGTAACTCGAGAATCCCGCCGTAACTCGAGAAAAACCACGTGGCTCCCCCGTCATCGCAAGATGAAGCCCTTTCCCGCTACAGCGCCTCAGGAGAAGTCCCACGTTAGGAATTGGAGGTCGAAAGGGCACTTGGCACCCTTGATGCGACCCACAAAGTTCCCCGAAATCCCGGTCTCCCTCGAGAGGAACACTGAGGTTTTCCGGCACCCCCTCCTCTGAGCCCTTTCTCCCCTCCTGATCTGGACAGGAGGGTCGACTCCCCTGCTTTGTCTGGAAGGGGTTCCCGACCTTCCGGTCGCACCTCAGGATGAGGCCGGTCTCACGAAGACATTCCAGACGTGGCCTCGTGGGTGGTTCCACATTCCGTAGGACCCCGATTTCCCGGTCCCCTCTTGATAAGAACCCGATGCCCGGACACCTCTCCGAACTCCACCCTGTGAATGAAGTCAACACGAAGGGGCAGTTTTTCCGTGCATCGTTCGGAAAAAACCCCAGGTTCCAAATACAGCTCGACAAGCGGCCTCTCTCCCCGGGGACATCTCGAGAGGCAAGCGGAGTTCCATGCCTCAACCCAAGACGAGGCCTGACTCTCCTGTCCCCAGTCTGCAGGGACCCTGCGATCGGAGTCTGAAATCAGAGGTACCCTGCGGTTCCTGCCTCAACTGGAGATGAGGCCCTCTTCCAATGCACCAAACCCAGTGGAGTCCCGAGAGGCCCCTCCCACCTCCAGTTTCCCTGGCTTCTCAGAGCCACCATGAGAAGCCCCCTGAGGTCACCTGCACAAGTCGAGGGAACCCAGGGTTTCCTGCCTCAACCCGAGAAAGACCTCGAGAGACCTTCTTCAACACGTCTCGAGGCCAGATTCCCCTACCATGGCTCGGGAGCAATGACGCGCTCCCCTCGCCACTCGCATGGAGACCCGACTTCCCTGGCGCCCCACGAGAGGCTCACTGACCTCGCCGTCGTACCTCGTGAGAAACCGCACACTGGGGCCGCCGCTCGAGAACAACCCCGAGATTCCCCCGTCATCGAGAGATGAGGGCCTTCGTCTCCTGCATGGCCTAGAGACCAATCTCGCGACCTCTCTCCAAACGCCTCAGGAGGCTTGACTCCCTTGAGTCCACCCAGTGAGCTCCAAGAGATACCCGTCGCGATTCGAGAGCAGAGCGGGGTTCTTTGCTTCCACTCGAGATGAATGCCTGTCTCCCCGGGTGCGTCTGGAATGCAACCCCGAGATCCCTGTCGCCCCTGGAGAGGAACATTGGCTTCTGGACACAAGCCTAGATGAGGTCTATTGGCCCTGCAGTCACTCGAGAGCAATCCCCAGCTTTCCTTCGCAACTCGAATGGAAGATTGGACTTGCCTGGGCCAACACAAGAGGCAGCCTGAATTCCCCGTCGTAACTCGAGAATCCCGCCGTAACTCGAGAAAAACCACGTGGCTCCCCCGTCATCGCAAGATGAAGCCCTTTCCCGCTACAGCGCCTCAGGAGAAGTCCCACGTTAGGAATTGGAGGTCGAAAGGGCACTTGGCACCCTTGATGCGACCCACAAAGTTCCCCGAAATCCCGGTCTCCCTCGAGAGGAACACTGAGGTTTTCCGGCACCCCCTCCTCTGAGCCCTTTCTCCCCTCCTGATCTGGACAGGAGGGTCGACTCCCCTGCTTTGTCTGGAAGGGGTTCCCGACCTTCCGGTCGCACCTCAGGATGAGGCCGGTCTCACGAAGACATTCCAGACGTGGCCTCGTGGGTGGTTCCACATTCCGTAGGACCCCGATTTCCCGGTCCCCTCTTGATAAGAACCCGATGCCCGGACACCTCTCCGAACTCCACCCTGTGAATGAAGTCAACACGAAGGGGCAGTTTTTCCGTGCATCGTTCGGAAAAAACCCCAGGTTCCAAATACAGCTCGACAAGCGGCCTCTCTCCCCGGGGACATCTCGAGAGGCAAGCGGAGTTCCATGCCTCAACCCAAGACGAGGCCTGACTCTCCTGTCCCCAGTCTGCAGGGACCCTGCGATCGGAGTCTGAAATCAGAGGTACCCTGCGGTTCCTGCCTCAACTGGAGATGAGGCCCTCTTCCAATGCACCAAACCCAGTGGAGTCCCGAGAGGCCCCTCCCACCTCCAGTTTCCCTGGCTTCTCAGAGCCACCATGAGAAGCCCCCTGAGGTCACCTGCACAAGTCGAGGGAACCCAGGGTTTCCTGCCTCAACCCGAGAAAGACCTCGAGAGACCTTCTTCAACACGTCTCGAGGCCAGATTCCCCTACCATGGCTCGGGAGCAATGACGCGCTCCCCTCGCCACTCGCATGGAGACCCGACTTCCCTGGCGCCCCACGAGAGGCTCACTGACCTCGCCGTCGTACCTCGTGAGAAACCGCACACTGGGGCCGCCGCTCGAGAACAACCCCGAGATTCCCCCGTCATCGAGAGATGAGGGCCTTCGTCTCCTGCATGGCCTAGAGACCAATCTCGCGACCTCTCTCCAAACGCCTCAGGAGGCTTGACTCCCTTGAGTCCACCCAGTGAGCTCCAAGAGATACCCGTCGCGATTCGAGAGCAGAGCGGGGTTCTTTGCTTCCACTCGAGATGAATGCCTGTCTCCCCGGGTGCGTCTGGAATGCAACCCCGAGATCCCTGTCGCCCCTGGAGAGGAACATTGGCTTCTGGACACAAGCCTAGATGAGGTCTATTGGCCCTGCAGTCACTCGAGAGCAATCCCCAGCTTTCCTTCGCAACTCGAATGGAAGATTGGACTTGCCTGGGCCAACACAAGAGGCAGCCTGAATTCCCCGTCGTAACTCGAGAATCCCGCCGTAACTCGAGAAAAACCACGTGGCTCCCCCGTCATCGCAAGATGAAGCCCTTTCCCGCTACAGCGCCTCAGGAGAAGTCCCACGTTAGGAATTGGAGGTCGAAAGGGCACTTGGCACCCTTGATGCGACCCACAAAGTTCCCCGAAATCCCGGTCTCCCTCGAGAGGAACACTGAGGTTTTCCGGCACCCCCTCCTCTGAGCCCTTTCTCCCCTCCTGATCTGGACAGGAGGGTCGACTCCCCTGCTTTGTCTGGAAGGGGTTCCCGACCTTCCGGTCGCACCTCAGGATGAGGCCGGTCTCACGAAGACATTCCAGACGTGGCCTCGTGGGTGGTTCCACATTCCGTAGGACCCCGATTTCCCGGTCCCCTCTTGATAAGAACCCGATGCCCGGACACCTCTCCGAACTCCACCCTGTGAATGAAGTCAACACGAAGGGGCAGTTTTTCCGTGCATCGTTCGGAAAAAACCCCAGGTTCCAAATACAGCTCGACAAGCGGCCTCTCTCCCCGGGGACATCTCGAGAGGCAAGCGGAGTTCCATGCCTCAACCCAAGACGAGGCCTGACTCTCCTGTCCCCAGTCTGCAGGGACCCTGCGATCGGAGTCTGAAATCAGAGGTACCCTGCGGTTCCTGCCTCAACTGGAGATGAGGCCCTCTTCCAATGCACCAAACCCAGTGGAGTCCCGAGAGGCCCCTCCCACCTCCAGTTTCCCTGGCTTCTCAGAGCCACCATGAGAAGCCCCCTGAGGTCACCTGCACAAGTCGAGGGAACCCAGGGTTTCCTGCCTCAACCCGAGAAAGACCTCGAGAGACCTTCTTCAACACGTCTCGAGGCCAGATTCCCCTACCATGGCTCGGGAGCAATGACGCGCTCCCCCTCGCCACTCGCATGGAGACCCGACTTCCCTGGCGCCCCACGAGAGGCTCACTGACCTCGCCGTCGTACCTCGTGAGAAACCGCACACTGGGGCCGCCGCTCGAGAACAACCCCGAGATTCCCCCGTCATCGAGAGATGAGGGCCTTCGTCTCCTGCATGGCCTAGAGACCAATCTCGCGACCTCTCTCCAAACGCCTCAGGAGGCTTGACTCCCTTGAGTCCACCCAGTGAGCTCCAAGAGATACCCGTCGCGATTCGAGAGCAGAGCGGGGTTCTTTGCTTCCACTCGAGATGAATGCCTGTCTCCCCGGGTGCGTCTGGAATGCAACCCCGAGATCCCTGTCGCCCCTGGAGAGGAACATTGGCTTCTGGACACAAGCCTAGATGAGGTCTATTGGCCCTGCAGTCACTCGAGAGCAATCCCCAGCTTTCCTTCGCAACTCGAATGGAAGATTGGACTTGCCTGGGCCAACACAAGAGGCAGCCTGAATTCCCCGTCGTAACTCGAGAATCCCGCCGTAACTCGAGAAAAACCACGTGGCTCCCCCGTCATCGCAAGATGAAGCCCTTTCCCGCTACAGCGCCTCAGGAGAAGTCCCACGTTAGGAATTGGAGGTCGAAAGGGCACTTGGCACCCTTGATGCGACCCACAAAGTTCCCCGAAATCCCGGTCTCCCTCGAGAGGAACACTGAGGTTTTCCGGCACCCCCTCCTCTGAGCCCTTTCTCCCCTCCTGATCTGGACAGGAGGGTCGACTCCCCTGCTTTGTCTGGAAGGGGTTCCCGACCTTCCGGTCGCACCTCAGGATGAGGCCGGTCTCACGAAGACATTCCAGACGTGGCCTCGTGGGTGGTTCCACATTCCGTAGGACCCCGATTTCCCGGTCCCCTCTTGATAAGAACCCGATGCCCGGACACCTCTCCGAACTCCACCCTGTGAATGAAGTCAACACGAAGGGGCAGTTTTTCCGTGCATCGTTCGGAAAAAACCCCAGGTTCCAAATACAGCTCGACAAGCGGCCTCTCTCCCCGGGGACATCTCGAGAGGCAAGCGGAGTTCCATGCCTCAACCCAAGACGAGGCCTGACTCTCCTGTCCCCAGTCTGCAGGGACCCTGCGATCGGAGTCTGAAATCAGAGGTACCCTGCGGTTCCTGCCTCAACTGGAGATGAGGCCCTCTTCCAATGCACCAAACCCAGTGGAGTCCCGAGAGGCCCCTCCCACCTCCAGTTTCCCTGGCTTCTCAGAGCCACCATGAGAAGCCCCCTGAGGTCACCTGCACAAGTCGAGGGAACCCAGGGTTTCCTGCCTCAACCCGGAAAGACCTCGAGAGACCTTCTTCAACACGTCTCGAGGCCAGATTCCCCTACCATGGCTCGGGAGCAATGACGCGCTCCCCCTCGCCACTCGCATGGAGACCCGACTTCCCTGGCGCCCCACGAGAGGCTCACTGACCTCGCCGTCGTACCTCGTGAGAAACCGCACACTGGGGCCGCCGCTCGAGAACAACCCCGAGATTCCCCCGTCATCGAGAGATGAGGGCCTTCGTCTCCTGCATGGCCTAGAGACCAATCTCGCGACCTCTCTCCAAACGCCTCAGGAGGCTTGACTCCCTTGAGTCCACCCAGTGAGCTCCAAGAGATACCCGTCGCGATTCGAGAGCAGAGCGGGGTTCTTTGCTTCCACTCGAGATGAATGCCTGTCTCCCCGGGTGCGTCTGGAATGCAACCCCGAGATCCCTGTCGCCCCTGGAGAGGAACATTGGCTTCTGGACACAAGCCTAGATGAGGTCTATTGGCCCTGCAGTCACTCGAGAGCAATCCCCAGCTTTCCTTCGCAACTCGAATGGAAGATTGGACTTGCCTGGGCCAACACAAGAGGCAGCCTGAATTCCCCGTCGTAACTCGAGAATCCCGCCGTAACTCGAGAAAAACCACGTGGCTCCCCCGTCATCGCAAGATGAAGCCCTTTCCCGCTACAGCGCCTCAGGAGAAGTCCCACGTTAGGAATTGGAGGTCGAAAGGGCACTTGGCACCCTTGATGCGACCCACAAAGTTCCCCGAAATCCCGGTCTCCCTCGAGAGGAACACTGAGGTTTTCCGGCACCCCCTCCTCTGAGCCCTTTCTCCCCTCCTGATCTGGACAGGAGGGTCGACTCCCCTGCTTTGTCTGGAAGGGGTTCCCGACCTTCCGGTCGCACCTCAGGATGAGGCCGGTCTCACGAAGACATTCCAGACGTGGCCTCGTGGGTGGTTCCACATTCCGTAGGACCCCGATTTCCCGGTCCCCTCTTGATAAGAACCCGATGCCCGGACACCTCTCCGAACTCCACCCTGTGAATGAAGTCAACACGAAGGGGCAGTTTTTCCGTGCATCGTTCGGAAAAAACCCCAGGTTCCAAATACAGCTCGACAAGCGGCCTCTCTCCCCGGGGACATCTCGAGAGGCAAGCGGAGTTCCATGCCTCAACCCAAGACGAGGCCTGACTCTCCTGTCCCCAGTCTGCAGGGACCCTGCGATCGGAGTCTGAAATCAGAGGTACCCTGCGGTTCCTGCCTCAACTGGAGATGAGGCCCTCTTCCAATGCACCAAACCCAGTGGAGTCCCGAGAGGCCCCTCCCACCTCCAGTTTCCCTGGCTTCTCAGAGCCACCATGAGAAGCCCCCTGAGGTCACCTGCACAAGTCGAGGGAACCCAGGGTTTCCTGCCTCAACCCGAGAAAGACCTCGAGAGACCTTCTTCAACACGTCTCGAGGCCAGATTCCCCTACCATGGCTCGGGAGCAATGACGCGCTCCCCCTCGCCACTCGCATGGAGACCCGACTTCCCTGGCGCCCCACGAGAGGCTCACTGACCTCGCCGTCGTACCTCGTGAGAAACCGCACACTGGGGCCGCCGCTCGAGAACAACCCCGAGATTCCCCCGTCATCGAGAGATGAGGGCCTTCGTCTCCTGCATGGCCTAGAGACCAATCTCGCGACCTCTCTCCAAACGCCTCAGGAGGCTTGACTCCCTTGAGTCCACCCAGTGAGCTCCAAGAGATACCCGTCGCGATTCGAGAGCAGAGCGGGGTTCTTTGCTTCCACTCGAGATGAATGCCTGTCTCCCCGGGTGCGTCTGGAATGCAACCCCGAGATCCCTGTCGCCCCTGGAGAGGAACATTGGCTTCTGGACACAAGCCTAGATGAGGTCTATTGGCCCTGCAGTCACTCGAGAGCAATCCCCAGCTTTCCTTCGCAACTCGAATGGAAGATTGGACTTGCCTGGGCCAACACAAGAGGCAGCCTGAATTCCCCGTCGTAACTCGAGAATCCCGCCGTAACTCGAGAAAAACCACGTGGCTCCCCCGTCATCGCAAGATGAAGCCCTTTCCCGCTACAGCGCCTCAGGAGAAGTCCCACGTTAGGAATTGGAGGTCGAAAGGGCACTTGGCACCCTTGATGCGACCCACAAAGTTCCCCGAAATCCCGGTCTCCCTCGAGAGGAACACTGAGGTTTTCCGGCACCCCCTCCTCTGAGCCCTTTCTCCCCTCCTGATCTGGACAGGAGGGTCGACTCCCCTGCTTTGTCTGGAAGGGGTTCCCGACCTTCCGGTCGCACCTCAGGATGAGGCCGGTCTCACGAAGACATTCCAGACGTGGCCTCGTGGGTGGTTCCACATTCCGTAGGACCCCGATTTCCCGGTCCCCTCTTGATAAGAACCCGATGCCCGGACACCTCTCCGAACTCCACCCTGTGAATGAAGTCAACACGAAGGGGCAGTTTTTCCGTGCATCGTTCGGAAAAAACCCCAGGTTCCAAATACAGCTCGACAAGCGGCCTCTCTCCCCGGGGACATCTCGAGAGGCAAGCGGAGTTCCATGCCTCAACCCAAGACGAGGCCTGACTCTCCTGTCCCCAGTCTGCAGGGACCCTGCGATCGGAGTCTGAAATCAGAGGTACCCTGCGGTTCCTGCCTCAACTGGAGATGAGGCCCTCTTCCAATGCACCAAACCCAGTGGAGTCCCGAGAGGCCCCTCCCACCTCCAGTTTCCCTGGCTTCTCAGAGCCACCATGAGAAGCCCCCTGAGGTCACCTGCACAAGTCGAGGGAACCCAGGGTTTCCTGCCTCAACCCGAGAAAGACCTCGAGAGACCTTCTTCAACACGTCTCGAGGCCAGATTCCCCTACCATGGCTCGGGAGCAATGACGCGCTCCCCTCGCCACTCGCATGGAGACCCGACTTCCCTGGCGCCCCACGAGAGGCTCACTGACCTCGCCGTCGTACCTCGTGAGAAACCGCACACTGGGGCCGCCGCTCGAGAACAACCCCGAGATTCCCCCGTCATCGAGAGATGAGGGCCTTCGTCTCCTGCATGGCCTAGAGACCAATCTCGCGACCTCTCTCCAAACGCCTCAGGAGGCTTGACTCCCTTGAGTCCACCCAGTGAGCTCCAAGAGATACCCGTCGCGATTCGAGAGCAGAGCGGGGTTCTTTGCTTCCACTCGAGATGAATGCCTGTCTCCCCGGGTGCGTCTGGAATGCAACCCCGAGATCCCTGTCGCCCCTGGAGAGGAACATTGGCTTCTGGACACAAGCCTAGATGAGGTCTATTGGCCCTGCAGTCACTCGAGAGCAATCCCCAGCTTTCCTTCGCAACTCGAATGGAAGATTGGACTTGCCTGGGCCAACACAAGAGGCAGCCTGAATTCCCCGTCGTAACTCGAGAATCCCGCCGTAACTCGAGAAAAACCACGTGGCTCCCCCGTCATCGCAAGATGAAGCCCTTTCCCGCTACAGCGCCTCAGGAGAAGTCCCACGTTAGGAATTGGAGGTCGAAAGGGCACTTGGCACCCTTGATGCGACCCACAAAGTTCCCCGAAATCCCGGTCTCCCTCGAGAGGAACACTGAGGTTTTCCGGCACCCCCTCCTCTGAGCCCTTTCTCCCCTCCTGATCTGGACAGGAGGGTCGACTCCCCTGCTTTGTCTGGAAGGGGTTCCCGACCTTCCGGTCGCACCTCAGGATGAGGCCGGTCTCACGAAGACATTCCAGACGTGGCCTCGTGGGTGGTTCCACATTCCGTAGGACCCCGATTTCCCGGTCCCCTCTTGATAAGAACCCGATGCCCGGACACCTCTCCGAACTCCACCCTGTGAATGAAGTCAACACGAAGGGGCAGTTTTTCCGTGCATCGTTCGGAAAAAAC
The DNA here is from genome assembly GCF_032452875.1 of Bos javanicus. Classification (NCBI taxonomy): domain Eukaryota; kingdom Metazoa; phylum Chordata; class Mammalia; order Artiodactyla; family Bovidae; genus Bos; species Bos javanicus. The sequence goes on along the minus strand of NW_026894074.1, from coordinate 34,272 downwards.
CCCAGGTTCCAAATACAGCTCGACAAGCGGCCTCTCTCCCCGGGGACATCTCGAGAGGCAAGCGGAGTTCCATGCCTCAACCCAAGACGAGGCCTGACTCTCCTGTCCCCAGTCTGCAGGGACCCTGCGATCGGAGTCTGAAATCAGAGGTACCCTGCGGTTCCTGCCTCAACTGGAGATGAGGCCCTCTTCCAATGCACCAAACCCAGTGGAGTCCCGAGAGGCCCCTCCCACCTCCAGTTTCCCTGGCTTCTCAGAGCCACCATGAGAAGCCCCCTGAGGTCACCTGCACAAGTCGAGGGAACCCAGGGTTTCCTGCCTCAACCCGAGAAAGACCTCGAGAGACCTTCTTCAACACGTCTCGAGGCCAGATTCCCCTACCATGGCTCGGGAGCAATGACGCGCTCCCCCTCGCCACTCGCATGGAGACCCGACTTCCCTGGCGCCCCACGAGAGGCTCACTGACCTCGCCGTCGTACCTCGTGAGAAACCGCACACTGGGGCCGCCGCTCGAGAACAACCCCGAGATTCCCCCGTCATCGAGAGATGAGGGCCTTCGTCTCCTGCATGGCCTAGAGACCAATCTCGCGACCTCTCTCCAAACGCCTCAGGAGGCTTGACTCCCTTGAGTCCACCCAGTGAGCTCCAAGAGATACCCGTCGCGATTCGAGAGCAGAGCGGGGTTCTTTGCTTCCACTCGAGATGAATGCCTGTCTCCCCGGGTGCGTCTGGAATGCAACCCCGAGATCCCTGTCGCCCCTGGAGAGGAACATTGGCTTCTGGACACAAGCCTAGATGAGGTCTATTGGCCCTGCAGTCACTCGAGAGCAATCCCCAGCTTTCCTTCGCAACTCGAATGGAAGATTGGACTTGCCTGGGCCAACACAAGAGGCAGCCTGAATTCCCCGTCGTAACTCGAGAATCCCGCCGTAACTCGAGAAAAACCACGTGGCTCCCCCGTCATCGCAAGATGAAGCCCTTTCCCGCTACAGCGCCTCAGGAGAAGTCCCACGTTAGGAATTGGAGGTCGAAAGGGCACTTGGCACCCTTGATGCGACCCACAAAGTTCCCCGAAATCCCGGTCTCCCTCGAGAGGAACACTGAGGTTTTCCGGCACCCCCTCCTCTGAGCCCTTTCTCCCCTCCTGATCTGGACAGGAGGGTCGACTCCCCTGCTTTGTCTGGAAGGGGTTCCCGACCTTCCGGTCGCACCTCAGGATGAGGCCGGTCTCACGAAGACATTCCAGACGTGGCCTCGTGGGTGGTTCCACATTCCGTAGGACCCCGATTTCCCGGTCCCCTCTTGATAAGAACCCGATGCCCGGACACCTCTCCGAACTCCACCCTGTGAATGAAGTCAACACGAAGGGGCAGTTTTTCCGTGCATCGTTCGGAAAAACCCCAGGTTCCAAATACAGCTCGACAAGCGGCCTCTCTCCCCGGGGACATCTCGAGAGGCAAGCGGAGTTCCATGCCTCAACCCAAGACGAGGCCTGACTCTCCTGTCCCCAGTCTGCAGGGACCCTGCGATCGGAGTCTGAAATCAGAGGTACCCTGCGGTTCCTGCCTCAACTGGAGATGAGGCCCTCTTCCAATGCACCAAACCCAGTGGAGTCCCGAGAGGCCCCTCCCACCTCCAGTTTCCCTGGCTTCTCAGAGCCACCATGAGAAGCCCCCTGAGGTCACCTGCACAAGTCGAGGGAACCCAGGGTTTCCTGCCTCAACCCGAGAAAGACCTCGAGAGACCTTCTTCAACACGTCTCGAGGCCAGATTCCCCTACCATGGCTCGGGAGCAATGACGCGCTCCCCCTCGCCACTCGCATGGAGACCCGACTTCCCTGGCGCCCCACGAGAGGCTCACTGACCTCGCCGTCGTACCTCGTGAGAAACCGCACACTGGGGCCGCCGCTCGAGAACAACCCCGAGATTCCCCCGTCATCGAGAGATGAGGGCCTTCGTCTCCTGCATGGCCTAGAGACCAATCTCGCGACCTCTCTCCAAACGCCTCAGGAGGCTTGACTCCCTTGAGTCCACCCAGTGAGCTCCAAGAGATACCCGTCGCGATTCGAGAGCAGAGCGGGGTTCTTTGCTTCCACTCGAGATGAATGCCTGTCTCCCCGGGTGCGTCTGGAATGCAACCCCGAGATCCCTGTCGCCCCTGGAGAGGAACATTGGCTTCTGGACACAAGCCTAGATGAGGTCTATTGGCCCTGCAGTCACTCGAGAGCAATCCCCAGCTTTCCTTCGCAACTCGAATGGAAGATTGGACTTGCCTGGGCCAACACAAGAGGCAGCCTGAATTCCCCGTCGTAACTCGAGAATCCCGCCGTAACTCGAGAAAAACCACGTGGCTCCCCCGTCATCGCAAGATGAAGCCCTTTCCCGCTACAGCGCCTCAGGAGAAGTCCCACGTTAGGAATTGGAGGTCGAAAGGGCACTTGGCACCCTTGATGCGACCCACAAAGTTCCCCGAAATCCCGGTCTCCCTCGAGAGGAACACTGAGGTTTTCCGGCACCCCCTCCTCTGAGCCCTTTCTCCCCTCCTGATCTGGACAGGAGGGTCGACTCCCCTGCTTTGTCTGGAAGGGGTTCCCGACCTTCCGGTCGCACCTCAGGATGAGGCCGGTCTCACGAAGACATTCCAGACGTGGCCTCGTGGGTGGTTCCACATTCCGTAGGACCCCGATTTCCCGGTCCCCTCTTGATAAGAACCCGATGCCCGGACACCTCTCCGAACTCCACCCTGTGAATGAAGTCAACACGAAGGGGCAGTTTTTCCGTGCATCGTTCGGAAAAAACCCCAGGTTCCAAATACAGCTCGACAAGCGGCCTCTCTCCCCGGGGACATCTCGAGAGGCAAGCGGAGTTCCATGCCTCAACCCAAGACGAGGCCTGACTCTCCTGTCCCCAGTCTGCAGGGACCCTGCGATCGGAGTCTGAAATCAGAGGTACCCTGCGGTTCCTGCCTCAACTGGAGATGAGGCCCTCTTCCAATGCACCAAACCCAGTGGAGTCCCGAGAGGCCCCTCCCACCTCCAGTTTCCCTGGCTTCTCAGAGCCACCATGAGAAGCCCCCTGAGGTCACCTGCACAAGTCGAGGGAACCCAGGGTTTCCTGCCTCAACCCGAGAAAGACCTCGAGAGACCTTCTTCAACACGTCTCGAGGCCAGATTCCCCTACCATGGCTCGGGAGCAATGACGCGCTCCCCCTCGCCACTCGCATGGAGACCCGACTTCCCTGGCGCCCCACGAGAGGCTCACTGACCTCGCCGTCGTACCTCGTGAGAAACCGCACACTGGGGCCGCCGCTCGAGAACAACCCCGAGATTCCCCCGTCATCGAGAGATGAGGGCCTTCGTCTCCTGCATGGCCTAGAGACCAATCTCGCGACCTCTCTCCAAACGCCTCAGGAGGCTTGACTCCCTTGAGTCCACCCAGTGAGCTCCAAGAGATACCCGTCGCGATTCGAGAGCAGAGCGGGGTTCTTTGCTTCCACTCGAGATGAATGCCTGTCTCCCCGGGTGCGTCTGGAATGCAACCCCGAGATCCCTGTCGCCCCTGGAGAGGAACATTGGCTTCTGGACACAAGCCTAGATGAGGTCTATTGGCCCTGCAGTCACTCGAGAGCAATCCCCAGCTTTCCTTCGCAACTCGAATGGAAGATTGGACTTGCCTGGGCCAACACAAGAGGCAGCCTGAATTCCCCGTCGTAACTCGAGAATCCCGCCGTAACTCGAGAAAAACCACGTGGCTCCCCCGTCATCGCAAGATGAAGCCCTTTCCCGCTACAGCGCCTCAGGAGAAGTCCCACGTTAGGAATTGGAGGTCGAAAGGGCACTTGGCACCCTTGATGCGACCCACAAAGTTCCCCGAAATCCCGGTCTCCCTCGAGAGGAACACTGAGGTTTTCCGGCACCCCCTCCTCTGAGCCCTTTCTCCCCTCCTGATCTGGACAGGAGGGTCGACTCCCCTGCTTTGTCTGGAAGGGGTTCCCGACCTTCCGGTCGCACCTCAGGATGAGGCCGGTCTCACGAAGACATTCCAGACGTGGCCTCGTGGGTGGTTCCACATTCCGTAGGACCCCGATTTCCCGGTCCCCTCTTGATAAGAACCCGATGCCCGGACACCTCTCCGAACTCCACCCTGTGAATGAAGTCAACACGAAGGGGCAGTTTTTCCGTGCATCGTTCGGAAAAACCCCAGGTTCCAAATACAGCTCGACAAGCGGCCTCTCTCCCCGGGGACATCTCGAGAGGCAAGCGGAGTTCCATGCCTCAACCCAAGACGAGGCCTGACTCTCCTGTCCCCAGTCTGCAGGGACCCTGCGATCGGAGTCTGAAATCAGAGGTACCCTGCGGTTCCTGCCTCAACTGGAGATGAGGCCCTCTTCCAATGCACCAAACCCAGTGGAGTCCCGAGAGGCCCCTCCCACCTCCAGTTTCCCTGGCTTCTCAGAGCCACCATGAGAAGCCCCCTGAGGTCACCTGCACAAGTCGAGGGAACCCAGGGTTTCCTGCCTCAACCCGAGAAAGACCTCGAGAGACCTTCTTCAACACGTCTCGAGGCCAGATTCCCCTACCATGGCTCGGGAGCAATGACGCGCTCCCCCTCGCCACTCGCATGGAGACCCGACTTCCCTGGCGCCCCACGAGAGGCTCACTGACCTCGCCGTCGTACCTCGTGAGAAACCGCACACTGGGGCCGCCGCTCGAGAACAACCCCGAGATTCCCCCGTCATCGAGAGATGAGGGCCTTCGTCTCCTGCATGGCCTAGAGACCAATCTCGCGACCTCTCTCCAAACGCCTCAGGAGGCTTGACTCCCTTGAGTCCACCCAGTGAGCTCCAAGAGATACCCGTCGCGATTCGAGAGCAGAGCGGGGTTCTTTGCTTCCACTCGAGATGAATGCCTGTCTCCCCGGGTGCGTCTGGAATGCAACCCCGAGATCCCTGTCGCCCCTGGAGAGGAACATTGGCTTCTGGACACAAGCCTAGATGAGGTCTATTGGCCCTGCAGTCACTCGAGAGCAATCCCCAGCTTTCCTTCGCAACTCGAATGGAAGATTGGACTTGCCTGGGCCAACACAAGAGGCAGCCTGAATTCCCCGTCGTAACTCGAGAATCCCGCCGTAACTCGAGAAAAACCACGTGGCTCCCCCGTCATCGCAAGATGAAGCCCTTTCCCGCTACAGCGCCTCAGGAGAAGTCCCACGTTAGGAATTGGAGGTCGAAAGGGCACTTGGCACCCTTGATGCGACCCACAAAGTTCCCCGAAATCCCGGTCTCCCTCGAGAGGAACACTGAGGTTTTCCGGCACCCCCTCCTCTGAGCCCTTTCTCCCCTCCTGATCTGGACAGGAGGGTCGACTCCCCTGCTTTGTCTGGAAGGGGTTCCCGACCTTCCGGTCGCACCTCAGGATGAGGCCGGTCTCACGAAGACATTCCAGACGTGGCCTCGTGGGTGGTTCCACATTCCGTAGGACCCCGATTTCCCGGTCCCCTCTTGATAAGAACCCGATGCCCGGACACCTCTCCGAACTCCACCCTGTGAATGAAGTCAACACGAAGGGGCAGTTTTTCCGTGCATCGTTCGGAAAAAACCCCAGGTTCCAAATACAGCTCGACAAGCGGCCTCTCTCCCCGGGGACATCTCGAGAGGCAAGCGGAGTTCCATGCCTCAACCCAAGACGAGGCCTGACTCTCCTGTCCCCAGTCTGCAGGGACCCTGCGATCGGAGTCTGAAATCAGAGGTACCCTGCGGTTCCTGCCTCAACTGGAGATGAGGCCCTCTTCCAATGCACCAAACCCAGTGGAGTCCCGAGAGGCCCCTCCCACCTCCAGTTTCCCTGGCTTCTCAGAGCCACCATGAGAAGCCCCCTGAGGTCACCTGCACAAGTCGAGGGAACCCAGGGTTTCCTGCCTCAACCCGAGAAAGACCTCGAGAGACCTTCTTCAACACGTCTCGAGGCCAGATTCCCCTACCATGGCTCGGGAGCAATGACGCGCTCCCCCTCGCCACTCGCATGGAGACCCGACTTCCCTGGCGCCCCACGAGAGGCTCACTGACCTCGCCGTCGTACCTCGTGAGAAACCGCACACTGGGGCCGCCGCTCGAGAACAACCCCGAGATTCCCCCGTCATCGAGAGATGAGGGCCTTCGTCTCCTGCATGGCCTAGAGACCAATCTCGCGACCTCTCTCCAAACGCCTCAGGAGGCTTGACTCCCTTGAGTCCACCCAGTGAGCTCCAAGAGATACCCGTCGCGATTCGAGAGCAGAGCGGGGTTCTTTGCTTCCACTCGAGATGAATGCCTGTCTCCCCGGGTGCGTCTGGAATGCAACCCCGAGATCCCTGTCGCCCCTGGAGAGGAACATTGGCTTCTGGACACAAGCCTAGATGAGGTCTATTGGCCCTGCAGTCACTCGAGAGCAATCCCCAGCTTTCCTTCGCAACTCGAATGGAAGATTGGACTTGCCTGGGCCAACACAAGAGGCAGCCTGAATTCCCCGTCGTAACTCGAGAATCCCGCCGTAACTCGAGAAAAACCACGTGGCTCCCCCGTCATCGCAAGATGAAGCCCTTTCCCGCTACAGCGTCTCAGGAGAAGTCCCACGTTAGGAATTGGAGGTCGAAAGGGCACTTGGCACCCTTGATGCGACCCACAAAGTTCCCCGAAATCCCGGTCTCCCTCGAGAGGAACACTGAGGTTTTCCGGCACCCCCTCCTCTGAGCCCTTTCTCCCCTCCTGATCTGGACAGGAGGGTCGACTCCCCTGCTTTGTCTGGAAGGGGTTCCCGACCTTCCGGTCGCACCTCAGGATGAGGCCGGTCTCACGAAGACATTCCAGACGTGGCCTCGTGGGTGGTTCCACATTCCGTAGGACCCCGATTTCCCGGTCCCCTCTTGATAAGAACCCGATGCCCGGACACCTCTCCGAACTCCACCCTGTGAATGAAGTCAACACGAAGGGGCAGTTTTTCCGTGCATCGTTCGGAAAAAACCCCAGGTTCCAAATACACCTCGACAAGCGGCCTCTCTCCCCGGGGACATCTCGAGAGGCAAGCGGAGTTCCATGCCTCAACCCAAGACGAGGCCTGACTCTCCTGTCCCCAGTCTGCAGGGACCCTGCGATCGGAGTCTGAAATCAGAGGTACCCTGCGGTTCCTGCCTCAACTGGAGATGAGGCCCTCTTCCAATGCACCAAACCCAGTGGAGTCCCGAGAGGCCCCTCCCACCTCCAGTTTCCCTGGCTTCTCAGAGCCACCATGAGAAGCCCCCTGAGGTCACCTGCACAAGTCGAGGGAACCCAGGGTTTCCTGCCTCAACCCGAGAAAGACCTCGAGAGACCTTCTTCAACACGTCTCGAGGCCAGATTCCCCTACCATGGCTCGGGAGCAATGACGCGCTCCCCTCGCCACTCGCATGGAGACCCGACTTCCCTGGCGCCCCACGAGAGGCTCACTGACCTCGCCGTCGTACCTCGTGAGAAACCGCACACTGGGGCCGCCGCTCGAGAACAACCCCGAGATTCCCCCGTCATCGAGAGATGAGGGCCTTCGTCTCCTGCATGGCCTAGAGACCAATCTCGCGACCTCTCTCCAAACGCCTCAGGAGGCTTGACTCCCTTGAGTCCACCCAGTGAGCTCCAAGAGATACCCGTCGCGATTCGAGAGCAGAGCGGGGTTCTTTGCTTCCACTCGAGATGAATGCCTGTCTCCCCGGGTGCGTCTGGAATGCAACCCCGAGATCCCTGTCGCCCCTGGAGAGGAACATTGGCTTCTGGACACAAGCCTAGATGAGGTCTATTGGCCCTGCAGTCACTCGAGAGCAATCCCAAGCTTTCCTTCGCAACTCGAATGGAAGATTGGACTTGCCTGGGCCAACACAAGAGGCAGCCTGAATTCCCCGTCGTAACTCGAGAATCCCGCCGTAACTCGAGAAAAACCACGTGGCTCCCCCGTCATCGCAAGATGAAGCCCTTTCCCGCTACAGCGTCTCAGGAGAAGTCCCACGTTAGGAATTGGAGGTCGAAAGGCCACTTGGCACCCTTGATGCGACCCACAAAGTTCCCCGAAATCCCGGTCTCCCTCGAGAGGAACACTGAGGTTTTCCGGCACCCCTCCTCTGAGCCCTTTCTCCCCTCCTGATCTGGACAGGAGGGTCGACTCCCCTGCTTTGTCTGGAAGGGGTTCCCGACCTTCCGGTCGCACCTCAGGATGAGGCCGGTCTCACGAAGACATTCCAGACGTGGCCTCGTGGGTGGTTCCACATTCCGTAGGACCCCGATTTCCCGGTCCCCTCTTGATAAGAACCCGATGCCCGGACACCTCTCCGAACTCCACCCTGTGAATGCAGTCAACACGAAGGGGCAGTTTTCCGTGCATCGTTCGGAAAAAACCCCAGGTTCCAAATACAGCTGGACAAGCGGCCTCTCTCCCCGGGGACATCTCGAGAGGCAAGCGGAGTTCCATGCCTCAACCCAAGACGAGGCCTGACTCTCCTGCCCCCAGTCTGCAGGGACCCTGCGATCGGAGTCTGAAATCAGAAGTACCCTGCGGTTCCTGCCTCAACTGGAGATGAGGCCTTCTTCCAATGCACCAAACCCAGTGGAGTCCCGAGAGGCCCCTCCCACCTCCAGTTTCCCTGGCTTCTCAGAGCCACCATGAGAAGCCCCCTGAGGTCACCTGCACAAGTCGAGGGAACCCAGGGTTTCCTGCCTCAACCAGAGAAAGACCTCGAGAGACCTTCTTCAACACGTCTCGAGGCCAGATTCCCCTACCATGGCTCGGGAGCAGTGACGCTCTCCCCCTCGCCACTCGCATGGAGACACGACTTCCCTGGCGCCCCACGAGAGGCTCACTGACCTCGCCGTCGTACCTCGTGAGAAACCGCACACTGGGGCCGCCGCTCGAGAACAACCCCGAGATTCCCCCGTCATCGAGAGATGAGGGCCTTCGTCTCCTGCATGGCCTAGAGACCAATCTCAGGACCTCTCTCCAAACGCCTCAGGAGGCTTGACTCCCTTGAGTCCACCCAGTGAGCTCCAAGAGATACCCGTCGCGATTCGAGAGCAGAGCGGGGTGCTTTGCTTCCACTCGAGATGAATGCCTGTCTCCCTGGGTGCGTCTGGAATGCAACCCCGAGATCCCTGTCGCCCCTGGAGAGGAACATTGGCTTCTGGACACAAGCCTAGATGAGGTCTATCGGCCCTGCAGTCACTCGAGAGCAATCCCCAGCTTTCCTTCGCAACTCGAATGGAAGATTGGACTTGCCTGGGCCAACACAAGAGGCAGCCTGAATTCCCCGTCGTAACTCGAGAATCCCGCCGTAACTCGAGAAAAACCACGTGGCTCCCCCGTCATCGCAAGATGAAGCCCTTTCCCGCTACAGCGTCTCAGGAGAAGTCCCACGTTAGGAATTGGAGGTCGAAAGGGCACTTGGCACCCTTGATGCGACCCACAAAGTTCCCCGAAATCCCGGTCTCCCTCGAGAGGAACACTGAGGTTTTCCGGCACCCCCTCCTCTGAGCCCTTTCTCCCCTCCTGATCTGGACAGGAGGGTCGACTCCCCTGCTTTGTCTGGAAAGGGGTTCCCGACCTTCCGGTCGCACCTCAGGATGAGGCCGGTCTCACGAAGACATTCCAGACGTGGCCTCGTGGGTGGTTCCACATTCCGTAGGACCCCGATTCCCCGGTCCCCTCTTGATAAGAACCCGATGCCCGGACACCTCTCCGAACTCCACCCTGTGAATGAAGTCAACACGAAGGGGCAGTTTTTCCGTGCATCGTTCGGAAAAAACCCCAGGTTCCAAATACAGCTCGACAAGCGGCCTCTCTCCCCGGGGACATCTCGAGAGGCAAGCGGAGTTCCATGCCTCAACCCAAGACGAGGCCTGACTCTCCTGTCCCCAGTCTGCAGGGACCCTGCGATCGGAGTCTGAAATCAGAGGTACCCTGCGGTTCCTGCCTCAACTGGAGATGAGGCCCTCTTCCAATGCACCAAACCCAGTGGAGTCCCGAGAGGCCCCTCCCACCTCCAGTTTCCCTGGCTTCTCAGAGCCACCATGAGAAGCCCCCTGAGGTCACCTGCACAAGTCGAGGGAACCCAGGGTTTCCTGCCTCAACCCGAGAAAGACCTCGAGAGACCTTCTTCAACACGTCTCGAGGCCAGATTCCCCTACCATGGCTCGGGAGCAATGACGCGCTCCCCTCGCCACTCGCATGGAGACCCGACTTCCCTGGCGCCCCACGAGAGGCTCACTGACCTCGCCGTCGTACCTCGTGAGAAACCGCACACTGGGGCCGCCGCTCGAGAACAGCCCCGAGATTCCCCCGTCATCGAGAGATGAGGGCCTTCGTCTCCTGCATGGCCTAGAGACCAATCTCGCGACCTCTCTCCAAACGCCTCAGGAGGCTTGACTCCCTTGAGTCCACCCAGTGAGCTCCAAGAGATACCCGTCGCGATTCGAGAGCAGAGCGGGGTTCTTTGCTTCCACTCGAGATGAATGCCTGTCTCCCCGGGTGCGTCTGGAATGCAACCCCGAGATCCCTGTCGCCCCTGGAGAGGAACATTGGCTTCTGGACACAAGCCTAGATGAGGTCTATTGGCCCTGCAGTCACTCGAGAGCAATCCCCAGCTTTCCTTCGCAACTCGAATGGAAGATTGGACTTGCCTGGGCCAACACAAGAGGCAGCCTGAATTCCCCGTCGTAACTCGAGAATCCCGCCGTAACTCGAGAAAAACCACGTGGCTCCCCCGTCATCGCAAGATGAAGCCCTTTCCCGCTACAGCGTCTCAGGAGAAGTCCCACGTTAGGAATTGGAGGTCGAAAGGGCACTTGGCACCCTTGATGCGACCCACAAAGTTCCCCGAAATCCCGGTCTCCCTCGAGAGGAACACTGAGGTTTTCCGGCACCCCCTCCTCTGAGCCCTTTCTCCCCTCCTGATCTGGACAGGAGGGTCGACTCCCCTGCTTTGTCTGGAAGGGGTTCCCGACCTTCCGGTCGCACCTCAGGATGAGGCCGGTCTCACGAAGACATTCCAGACGTGGCCTCGTGGGTGGTTCCACATTCCGTAGGACCCCGATTTCCCGGTCCCCTCTTGATAAGAACCCGATGCCCGGACACCTCTCCGAACTCCACCCTGTGAATGAAGTCAACACGAAGGGGCAGTTTTCCCGTGCATCGTTCGGAAAAAAACCCAGGTTCCAAATACAGCTCGACAAGCGGCCTCTCTCCCCGGGGACATCTCGAGAGGCAAGCGGAGTTCCATGCCTCAACCCAAGACGAGGCCTGACTCTCCTGTCCCCAGTCTGCAGGGACCCTGCGATCGGAGTCTGAAATCAGAGGTACCCTGCGGTTCCTGCCTCAACTGGAGATGAGGCCCTCTTCCAATGCACCAAGCCCAGTGGAGTCCCGAGAGGCCCCTCCCACCTCCAGTTTCCCTGGCTTCTCAGAGCCACCATGAGAAGCCCCCTGAGGTCACCTGCACAAGTCGAGGGAACCCAGGGTTTCCTGCCTCAACCCGAGAAAGACCTCGAGAGACCTTCTTCAACACGTCTCGAGGCCAGATTCCCCTACCATGGCTCGGGAGCAATGACGCGCTCCCCTCGCCACTCGCATGGAGACCCGACTTCCCTGGCGCCCCACGAGAGGCTCACTGACCTCGCCGTCGTACCTCGTGAGAAACCGCACACTGGGGCCGCCGCTCGAGAACAACCCCGAGATTCCCCCGTCATCGAGAGATGAGGGCCTTCGTCTCCTGCATGGCCTAGAGACCAATCTCGCGACCTCTCTCCAAGCGCCTCAGGAGGCTTGACTCCCTTGAGTCCACCCAGTGAGCTCCAAGAGATACCCGTCGCGATTCGAGAGCAGAGCGGGGTTCTTTGCTTCCACTCGAGATGAATGCCTGTCTCCCCGGGTGCGTCTGGAATGCAACCCCGAGATCCCTGTCGCCCCTGGAGAGGAACATTGGCTTCTGGACACAAGCCTAGATGAGGTCTATTGGCCCTGCAGTCACTCGAGAGCAATCCCCAGCTTTCCTTCGCAACTCGAATGGAAGATTGGACTTGCCTGGGCCAACACAAGAGGCAGCCTGAATTCCCCGTCGTAACTCGAGAATCCCGCCGTAACTCGAGAAAAACCACGTGGCTCCCCCGTCATCGCAAGATGAAGCCCTTTCCCGCTACAGCGCCTCAGGAGAAGTCCCACGTTAGGGATTGGAGGTCGAAAGGGCACTTGGCACCCTTGATGCGACCCACAAAGTTCCCCGAAATCCCGGTCTCCCTCGAGAGGAACACTGAGGTTTTCCGGCACCCCCTCCTCTGAGCCCTTTCTCCCCTCCTGATCTGGACAGGAGGGTCGACTCCCCTGCTTTGTCTGGAAGGGGTTCCCGACCTTCCGGTCGCACCTCAGGATGAGGCCGGTCTCACGAAGACATTCCAGACGTGGCCTCGTGGGTGGTTCCACATTCCGTAGGACCCCGATTTCCCGGTCCCCTCTTGATAAGAACCCGATGCCCGGACACCTCTCCGAACTCCACCCTGTGAATGAAGTCAACACGAAGGGGCAGTTTTTCCGTGCATCGTTCGGAAAAAACCCCAGGTTCCAAATACAGCTCGACAAGCGGCCTCTCTCCCCGGGGACATCTCGAGAGGCAAGCGGAGTTCCATGCCTCAACCCAAGACGAGGCCTGACTCTCCTGTCCCCAGTCTGCAGGGACCCTGCCATCGGAGTCTGAAATCAGAGGTACCCTGCGGTTCCTGCCTCAACTGGACAAGAGGCCCTCTTGCAATGCACCAAACCCAGTGGAGTCCCGAGAGGCCCCTCCCACCTCCAGGTTCCCTGGCTTCTCAGAGCCACCATGAGAAGCCCCCTGAGGTCACCTGCACAAGTCGAGGGAACCCAGGGTTTCCTGCCTCAACCCGGGAAAGACCTCGAGAGACCTTCTTCAACACGTCTCGAGGCCAGATTCCCCTACCATGGCTCGGGAGCAATGACGCGCTCCCCTCGCCACTCGCATGGAGACCCGACTTCCCTGGCGCCCCACGAGAGGCTCACTGACCTCGCCGTCGTACCTCGTGAGAAACCGCACACTGGGGCCGCCGCTCAAGAACAACCCCGAGATTCCCCCGTCATCGAGAGATGAGGGCCTTCGTCTCCTGCATGGCCTAGAGACCAATCTCGCGACCTCTCTCCAAACGCCTCAGGAGGCTTGACTCCCTTGAGTCCACCCAGTGAGCTCCAAGAGATACCCGTCGCGATTCGAGAGCAGAGCGGGGTTCTTTGCTTCCACTCGAGATGAATGCCTGTCTCCCCGGGTGCGTCTGGAATGCAACCCCGAGATCCCTGTCGCCCCTGGAGAGGAACATTGGCTTCTGGACACAAGCCTAGATGAGGTCTATTGGCCCTGCAGTCACTCGAGAGCAATCCCCAGCTTTCCCTCGCAACTCGAATGGAAGATTGGACTTGCCTGGGCCAACACAAGAGGCAGCCTGAATTCCCCGTCGTAACTCGAGAATCCCGCCGTAACTCGAGAAAAACCACGTGGCTCCCCCGTCGTCGCAAGATGAAGCCCTTTCCCGCTACAGCGCCTCAGGAGAAGTCCCACGTTAGGAATTGGAGGTCGAAAGGGCACTTGGCACCCTTGATGCGACCCACAAAGTTCCCCGAAATCCCGGTCTCCCTCGAGAGGAACACTGAGGTTTTCCGGCACCCCCTCCTCTGAGGCCTTTCTCCCCTCCTGATCTGGACAGGAGGGTCGACTCCCCTGCTTTGTCTGGAAGGGGTTCCCGACCTTCCGGTCGCACCTCAGGATGAGGCCGGTCTCACGAAGACATTCCAGACGTGGCCTCGTGGGTGGTTCCACATTCCGTAGGACCCCGATTTCCCGGTCCCCTCTTGATAAGAACCCGATGCCCGGACACCTCTCCGAACTCCACCCTGTGAATGAAGTCAACACGAAGGGGCAGTTTTCCGTGCATCGTTCGGAAAAACCCCAGGTTCCAAATACAGCTCGACAAGCGGCCTCTCTCCCCGGGGACATCTCGAGAGGCAAGCGGAGTTCCATGCCTCAACCCAAGACGAGGCCTGACTCTCCTGTCCCCAGTCTGCAGGGACCCTGCGATCGGAGTCTGAAATCAGAGGTACCCTGCGGTTCCTGCCTCAACTGGAGATGAGGCCCTCTTCCAATGCCCCAAACCCAGTTGGGTCCCGAGAGGCCCCTCCGACCTCCAGTTTCCCTGGCTTCTCAGAGCCACCATGAGAAGCCCCCTGAGGTCACCTGCACAAGTCGAGGGAACCCAGGGTTTCCTGCCTCAACCCGGGAAAGACCTCGAGAGACCTTCTTCAACACGTCTCGAGTCCAGATTCCCCTACCATGGCTCGGGAGCAGTGACGCGCTCCCCCTCGCCACTCGCATGGAGACCCGACTTCCCTGGCGCCCCACGAGGGGCTCACTGACCTCGCCGTCGTACCTCGTGAGAAACCGCACACTGGGGCCGCCGCTCGAGAACAACCCCGAGATTCCCCCGTCATCGAGAGATGAGGGCCTTCCTCTCCTGCATGGCCTAGAGACCAATCTCGCGACCTCTCTCCAAACGCCTCAGGAGGCTTGACTCCCTTGAGTCCACCCAGGGAGCTCCAAGAGATACCCGTCGCGATTCGAGAGCAGAGCCGGGTTCTTTGCTTCCACTCGAGATGAATGCCTGTCTCCCCGGGTGCGTCTGGAATGCAACCCCGAGATCCCTGTCGCCCCTGGAGAGGAACATTGGCTTCTGGACACAAGCCTAGATGAGGTCTATTGGCCCTGCAGTCACTCGAGAGCAATCCCCAGCTTTCCTTCGCAACTCGAATGGAAGATTGGACTTGCCTGGGCCAACACAAGAGGCAGCCTGAATTCCCCGTCGTAACTCGAGAATCCCGCCGTAACTCGAGAAAAACCACGTGGCTCCCCCGTCATCGCAAGATGAAGCCCTTTCCCGCTACAGCGCCTCAGGAGAAGTCCCACGTTAGGAATTGGAGGTCGAAAGGGCACTTGGCACCCTTGATGCGACCCACAAAGTTCCCCGAAATCCCGGTCTCCCTCGAGAGGAACACTGAGGTTTTCCGGCACCCCCTCCTCTGAGCCCTTTCTCCCCTCCTGATCTGGACAGGAGGGTCGACTCCCCTGCTTTGTCTGGAAGGGGTTCCCGACCTTCCGGTCGCACCTCAGGATGAGGCCGGTCTCACGAAGACATTCCAGACGTGGCCTCGTGGGTGGTTCCACATTCCGTAGGACCCCGATTTCCCGGTCCCCTCTTGATAAGAACCCGATGCCCGGACACCTCTCCGAACTCCACCCTGTGAATGAAGTCAGCACGAAGGGGCAGTTTTTCCGTGCATCGTTCGGAAAAAACCCCAGGTTCCAAATACAGCTCGACAAGCGGCCTCTCTCCCCGGGGACATCTCGAGAGGCAAGCGGAGTTCCATGCCTCAACCCAAGACGAGGCCTGACTCTCCTGTCCCCAGTCTGCAGGGACCCTGCGATCGGAGTCTGAAATCAGAGGTACCCTGCGGTTCCTGCCTCAACTGGAGATGAGGCCCTCTTCCAATGCACCAAACCCAGTGGAGTCCCGAGAGGCCCCTCCCACCTCCAGTTTCCCTGGCTTCTCAGAGCCACCATGAGAAGCCCCCTGAGGTCACCTGCACAAGTCGAGGGAACCCAGGGTTTCCTGCCTCAACCCGGGAAAGACCTCGAGAGACCTTCTTCAACACGTCTCGAGGCCAGATTCCCCTACCATGGCTCGGGAGCAATGACGCGCTCCCCTCGCCACTCGCATGGAGACCCGACTTCCCTGGCGCCCCACGAGAGGCTCACTGACCTCGCCGTCGTACCTCGTGAGAAACCGCACACTGGGGCCGCCGCTCGAGAACAACCCCGAGATTCCCCCGTCATCGAGAGATGAGGGCCTTCGTCTCCTGCATGGCCTAGCGACCAATCTCGCGACCTCTCTCCAAACGCCTCAGGAGGCTTGACTCCCTTGAGTCCACCCAGTGAGCTCCAAGAGATACCCGTCGCGATTCGAGAGCAGAGCGGGGTTCTTTGCTTCCACTCGAGATGAATGCCTGTCTCCCCGGGTGCGTCTGGAATGCAACCCCGAGATCCCTGTCGCCCCTGGAGAGGAACATTGGCTTCTGGACACAAGCCTAGATGAGGTCTATTGGCCCTGCAGTCACTCGAGAGCAATCCCCAGCTTTCCTTCGCAACTCGAATGGAAGATTGGACTTGCCTGGGCCAACACAAGAGGCAGCCTGAATTCCCCGTCGTAACTCGAGAATCCCGCCGTAACTCGAGAAAAACCACGTGGCTCCCCCGTCATCGCAAGATGAAGCCCTTTCCCGCTACAGCGCCTCAGGAGAAGTCCCACGTTAGGAATTGGAGGTCGAAAGGGCACTTGGCACCCTTGATGCGACCCACAAAGTTCCCCGAAATCCCGGTCTCCCTCGAGAGGAACACTGAGGTTTTCCGGCACCCCTCCTCTGAGCCCTTTCTCCCCTCCTGATCTGGACAGGAGGGTCGACTCCCCTGCTTTGTCTGGAAGGGGTTCCCGACCTTCCGGTCGCACCTCAGGATGAGGCCGGTCTCACGAAGACATTCCAGACGTGGCCTCGTGGGTGGTTCCACATTCCGTAGGACCCCGATTTCCCGGTCCCCTCTTGATAAGAACCCGATGCCCGGACACCTCTCCGAACTCCACCCTGTGAATGAAGTCAACACGAAGGGGCAGTTTTTCCGTGCATCGTTCGGAAAAAACCCCAGGTTCCAAATACAGCTCGACAAGCGGCCTCTCTCCCCGGGGACATCTCGAGAGGCAAGCGGAGTTCCATGCCTCAACCCAAGACGAGGCCTGACTCTCCTGTCCCCAGTCTGCAGGGACCCTGCGATCGGAGTCTGAAATCAGAGGTACCCTGCGGTTCCTGCCTCAACTGGAGATGAGGCCCTCTTCCAATGCACCAAACCCAGTGGAGTCCCGAGAGGCCCCTCCCACCTCCAGTTTCCCTGGCTTCTCAGAGCCACCATGAGAAGCCCCCTGAGGTCACCTGCACAAGTCGAGGGAACCCAGGGTTTCCTGCCTCAACCCGGGAAAGACCTCGAGAGACCTTCTTCAACACGTCTCGAGGCCAGATTCCCCTACCATGGCTCGGGAGCAATGACGCGCTCCCCCTCGCCACTCGCATGGAGACCCGACTTCCCTGGCGCCCCACGAGAGGCTCACTGACCTCGCCGTCGTACCTCGTGAGAAACCGCACACTGGGGCCGCCGCTCGAGAACAACCCCGAGATTCCCCCGTCATCGAGAGATGAGGGCCTTCGTCTCCTGCATGGCCTAGCGACCAATCTCGCGACCTCTCTCCAAACGCCTCAGGAGGCTTGACTCCCTTGAGTCCACCCAGTGAGCTCCAAGAGATACCCGTCGCGATTCGAGAGCAGAGCGGGGTTCTTTGCTTCCACTCGAGATGAATGCCTGTCTCCCCGGGTGCGTCTGGAATGCAACCCCGAGATCCCTGTCGCCCCTGGAGAGGAACATTGGCTTCTGGACACAAGCCTAGATGAGGTCTATTGGCCCTGCAGTCACTCGAGAGCAATCCCCAGCTTTCCTTCGCAACTCGAATGGAAGATTGGACTTGCCTGGGCCAACACAAGAGGCAGCCTGAATTCCCCGTCGTAACTCGAGAATCCCGCCGTAACTCGAGAAAAACCACGTGGCTCCCCCGTCATCGCAAGATGAAGCCCTTTCCCGCTACAGCGCCTCAGGAGAAGTCCCACGTTAGGAATTGGAGGTCGAAAGGGCACTTGGCACCCTTGATGCGACCCACAAAGTTCCCCGAAATCCCGGTCTCCCTCGAGAGGAACACTGAGGTTTTCCGGCACCCCCTCCTCTGAGCCCTTTCTCCCCTCCTGATCTGGACAGGAGGGTCGACTCCCCTGCTTTGTCTGGAAGGGGTTCCCGACCTTCCGGTCGCACCTCAGGATGAGGCCGGTCTCACGAAGACATTCCAGACGTGGCCTCGTGGGTGGTTCCACATTCCGTAGGACCCCGATTTCCCGGTCCCCTCTTGATAAGAACCCGATGCCCGGACACCTCTCCGAACTCCACCCTGTGAATGAAGTCAACACGAAGGGGCAGTTTTCCGTGCATCGTTCGGAAAAACCCCAGGTTCCAAATACAGCTCGACAAGCGGCCTCTCTCCCCGGGGACATCTCGAGAGGCAAGCGGAGTTCCATGCCTCAACCCAAGACGAGGCCTGACTCTCCTGTCCCCAGTCTGCAGGGACCCTGCGATCGGAGTCTGAAATCAGAGGTACCCTGCGGTTCCTGCCTCAGCTGGAGATGAGGCCCTCTTCCAATGCACCAAACCCAGTGGAGTCCCGAGAGGCCCCTCCCACCTCCAGTTTCCCTGGCTTCTCAGAGCCACCATGAGAAGACCCTGAGGTCACCTGCACAAGTCGAGGGAACCCAGGGTTTCCTGCCTCAACCCGAGAAAGACCTCGAGAGACCTTCTTCAACACGTCTCGAGGCCAGATTCCCCTACCATGGCTCGGGAGCAATGACGCGCTCCCCCTCGCCACTCGCATGGAGACCCGACTTCCCTGGCGCCCCACGAGAGGCTCACTGACCTCGCCGTCGTACCTCGTGAGAAACCGCACACTGGGGCCGCCGCTCGAGAACAACCCCGAGATTCCCCCGTCATCGAGAGATGAGGGCCTTCGTCTCCTGCATGGCCTAGAGACCAATCTCGCGACCTCTCTCCAAACGCCTCAGGAGGCTTGACTCCCTTGAGTCCACCCAGTGAGCTCCAAGAGATACCCGTCGCGATTCGAGAGCAGAGCGGGGTTCTTTGCTTCCACTCGAGGTGAATGCCTGTCTCCCCGGGTGCGTCTGGAATGCAACCCCGAGATCCCTGTCGCCCCTGGAGAGGAACATTGGCTTCTGGATACAAGCCTAGATGAGGTCTATAGGCCCTGCAGTCACTCGAGAGCAATCCCCAGCTTTCCTTCGCAACTCGAATGGAAGATTGGACTTGCCTGGGCCAACACAAGAGGCAGCCTTAATTCCCCGTCGTAACTCGAGAATCCCGCCGTAACTCGAGAAAAACCACGTGGCTCCCCCGTCATCGCAAGATGAAGCTCTTTCCCGCTACCGCGCCTCAGGAGAGGTCCCACGTTAGGAATTGGAGGTCGAAAGGGCACTTGGCACCCTTGATGCGACCCACAAAGTTCCCCGAAATCCCGGTCTCCCTCGAGAGGAACACTGAGGTTTTCCGGCACCCCTCCTCTGAGCCCTTTCTCCCCTCCTGATCTGGACTGGAGGGTCGACTCCCCTGCTTTGTCTGGAAGGGGTTCCCGACCTTACGGTCGCACCTCAGGGTGAGGCCGGTCTCACGAAGACATTCCAGACGTGGCCTCGTGGGTGGTTCCACATTCCGTAGGACCCCGATTTCCCGGTCCCCTCTTGATAAGAACCCGATGCCCGGACACCTCTCCGAACTCCACCCTGTGAATGAAGTCCACACGAAGGGGCAGTTTTCCGTGCATCGTTCGGAAAAAACCCCAGGTTCCAAATACAGCTCGACAAGCGGCCTCTCTCCCCGGGGACATCTCGAGAGGCAAGCGGAGTTCCATGCCTCAACCCAAGACGAGGCCTGACTCTCCTGTCCCCAGTCTGCAGGGACCCTGCGATCGGAGTCTGAAATCAGAGGTACCCTGCGGTTCCTGCCTCAACTGGAGATGAGGCCCTCTTCCAATGCACCAAACCCAGTGGAGTCCCGAGAGTCCCTTCCCACCTCCAGTTTCCCTGGCTTCTCAGAGCCACCATGAGAAGCCCCCTGAGGTCACCTGCACAAGTCGAGGGAACCCAGGGTTTCCTGCCTCAACCCGAGAAAGACCTCGAGAGACCTTCTTCAACACGTCTCGAGGCCAGATTCCCCTACCATGGCTCGGGAGCAATGACGCGCTCCCCCTCGCCACTCGCATGGAGACCCGACTTCCCTGGCGCCCCACGAGAGGCTCACTGACCTCGCCGTCGTACCTCGTGAGAAACCGCACACTGGGGCCGCCGCTCGAGAACAACCCCGAGATGCCCCCGTCATCGAGAGATGAGGGCCTTCGTCTCCTGCATGGCCTAGCGACCAATCTCGCGACCTCTCTCCAAACGCCTCAGGAGGCTTGACTCCCTTGAGTCCACCCAGTGAGCTCCAAGAGATACCCGTCGCGATTCGAGAGCAGAGCGGGGTTCTTTGCTTCCACTCGAGATGAATGCCTGTCTCCCCGGGTGCGTCTGGAATGCAACCCCGAGATCCCTGTCGCCCCTGGAGAGGAACATTGGCTTCTGGACACAAGCCTAGATGAGGTCTATTGGCCCTGCAGTCACTCGAGAGCAATCCCCAGCTTTCCTTCGCAACTCGAATGGAAGATTGGACTTGCCTGGGCCAACACAAGAGGCAGCCTGAATTCCCCGTCGTAACTCGAGAATCCCGCCGTAACTCGAGAAAAACCACGTGGCTCCCCCGTCATCGCAAGATGAAGCCCTTTCCCGCTACAGCGCCTCAGGAGAAGTCCCACGTTAGGAATTGGAGGTCGAAAGGGCACTTGGCACCCTTGATGCGACCCACAAAGTTCCCCGAAATCCCGGTCTCCCTCGAGAGGAACACTGAGGTTTTCCGGCACCCCCTCCTCTGAGCCCTTTCTCCCCTCCTGATCTGGACAGGAGGGTCGACTCCCCTGCTTTGTCTGGAAGGGGTTCCCGACCTTCCGGTCGCACCTCAGGATGAGGCCGGTCTCACGAAGACATTCCAGACGTGGCCTCGTGGGTGGTTCCACATTCCGTAGGACCCCGATTTCCCGGTCCCCTCTTGATAAGAACCCGATGCCCGGACACCTCTCCGAACTCCACCCTGTGAATGAAGTCAACACGAAGGGGCAGTTTTTCCGTGCATCGTTCGGAAAAAACCCCAGGTTCCAAATACAGCTCGACAAGCGGCCTCTCTCCCCGGGGACATCTCGAGAGGCAAGCGGAGTTCCATGCCTCAACCCAAGACGAGGCCTGACTCTCCTGTCCCCAGTCTGCAGGGACCCTGCGATCGGAGTCTGAAATCAGAGGTACCCTGCGGTTCCTGCCTCAACTGGAGATGAGGCCCTCTTCCAATGCACCAAACCCAGTGGAGTCCCGAGAGGCCCCTCCCACCTCCAGTTTCCCTGGCTTCTCAGAGCCACCATGAGAAGCCCCCTGAGGTCACCTGCACAAGTCGAGGGAACCCAGGGTTTCCTGCCTCAACCCGGGAAAGACCTCGAGAGACCTTCTTCAACACGTCTCGAGGCCAGATTCCCCTACCATGGCTCGGGAGCAATGACGCGCTCCCCTCGCCACTCGCATGGAGACCCGACTTCCCTGGCGCCCCACGAGAGGCTCACTGACCTCGCCGTCGTACCTCGTGAGAAACCGCACACTGGGGCCGCCGCTCGAGAACAACCCCGAGATTCCCCCGTCATCGAGAGATGAGGGCCTTCGTCTCCTGCATGGCCTAGCGACCAATCTCGCGACCTCTCTCCAAACGCCTCAGGAGGCTTGACTCCCTTGAGTCCACCCAGTGAGCTCCAAGAGATACCCGTCGCGATTCGAGAGCAGAGCGGGGTTCTTTGCTTCCACTCGAGATGAATGCCTGTCTCCCCGGGTGCGTCTGGAATGCAACCCCGAGATCCCTGTCGCCCCTGGAGAGGAACATTGGCTTCTGGACACAAGCCTAGATGAGGTCTATTGGCCCTGCAGTCACTCGAGAGCAATCCCCAGCTTTCCTTCGCAACTCGAATGGAAGATTGGACTTGCCTGGGCCAACACAAGAGGCAGCCTGAATTCCCCGTCGTAACTCGAGAATCCCGCCGTAACTCGAGAAAAACCACGTGGCTCCCCCGTCATCGCAAGATGAAGCCCTTTCCCGCTACAGCGCCTCAGGAGAAGTCCCACGTTAGGAATTGGAGGTCGAAAGGGCACTTGGCACCCTTGATGCGACCCACAAAGTTCCCCGAAATCCCGGTCTCCCTCGAGAGGAACACTGAGGTTTTCCGGCACCCCCTCCTCTGAGCCCTTTCTCCCCTCCTGATCTGGACAGGAGGGTCGACTCCCCTGCTTTGTCTGGAAGGGGTTCCCGACCTTCCGGTCGCACCTCAGGATGAGGCCGGTCTCACGAAGACATTCCAGACGTGGCCTCGTGGGTGGTTCCACATTCCGTAGGACCCCGATTTCCCGGTCCCCTCTTGATAAGAACCCGATGCCCGGACACCTCTCCGAACTCCACCCTGTGAATGAAGTCAACACGAAGGGGCAGTTTTTCCGTGCATCGTTCGGAAAAACCCCAGGTTCCAAATACAGCTCGACAAGCGGCCTCTCTCCCCGGGGACATCTCGAGAGGCAAGCGGAGTTCCATGCCTCAACCCAAGACGAGGCCTGACTCTCCTGTCCCCAGTCTGCAGGGACCCTGCGATCGGAGTCTGAAATCAGAGGTACCCTGCGGTTCCTGCCTCAACTGGAGATGAGGCCCTCTTCCAATGCACCAAACCCAGTGGAGTCCCGAGAGGCCCCTCCCACCTCCAGTTTCCCTGGCTTCTCAGAGCCACCATGAGAAGCCCCTGAGGTCACCTGCACAAGTCGAGGGAACCCAGGGTTTCCTGCCTCAACCCGGGAAAGACCTCGAGAGACCTTCTTCAACACGTCTCGAGGCCAGATTCCCCTACCATGGCTCGGGAGCAATGACGCGCTCCCCTCGCCACTCGCATGGAGACCCGACTTCCCTGGCGCCCCACGAGAGGCTCACTGACCTCGCCGTCGTACCTCGTGAGAAACCGCACACTGGGGCCGCCGCTCGAGAACAACCCCGAGATTCCCCCGTCATCGAGAGATGAGGGCCTTCGTCTCCTGCATGGCCTAGCGACCAATCTCGCGACCTCTCTCCAAACGCCTCAGGAGGCTTGACTCCCTTGAGTCCACCCAGTGAGCTCCAAGAGATACCCGTCGCGATTCGAGAGCAGAGCGGGGTTCTTTGCTTCCACTCGAGATGAATGCCTGTCTCCCCGGGTGCGTCTGGAATGCAACCCCGAGATCCCTGTCGCCCCTGGAGAGGAACATTGGCTTCTGGACACAAGCCTAGATGAGGTCTATTGGCCCTGCAGTCACTCGAGAGCAATCCCCAGCTTTCCTTCGCAACTCGAATGGAAGATTGGACTTGCCTGGGCCAACACAAGAGGCAGCCTGAATTCCCCGTCGTAACTCGAGAATCCCGCCGTAACTCGAGAAAAACCACGTGGCTCCCCCGTCATCGCAAGATGAAGCCCTTTCCCGCTACAGCGCCTCAGGAGAAGTCCCACGTTAGGAATTGGAGGTCGAAAGGGCACTTGGCACCCTTGATGCGACCCACAAAGTTCCCCGAAATCCCGGTCTCCCTCGAGAGGAACACTGAGGTTTTCCGGCACCCCCTCCTCTGAGCCCTTTCTCCCCTCCTGATCTGGACAGGAGGGTCGACTCCCCTGCTTTGTCTGGAAGGGGTTCCCGACCTTCCGGTCGCACCTCAGGATGAGGCCGGTCTCACGAAGACATTCCAGACGTGGCCTCGTGGGTGGTTCCACATTCCGTAGGACCCCGATTTCCCGGTCCCCTCTTGATAAGAACCCGATGCCCGGACACCTCTCCGAACTCCACCCTGTGAATGAAGTCAACACGAAGGGGCAGTTTTTCCGTGCATCGTTCGGAAAAAACCCCAGGTTCCAAATACAGCTCGACAAGCGGCCTCTCTCCCCGGGGACATCTCGAGAGGCAAGCGGAGTTCCATGCCTCAACCCAAGACGAGGCCTGACTCTCCTGTCCCCAGTCTGCAGGGACCCTGCGATCGGAGTCTGAAATCAGAGGTACCCTGCGGTTCCTGCCTCAACTGGAGATGAGGCCCTCTTCCAATGCACCAAACCCAGTGGAGTCCCGAGAGGCCCCTCCCACCTCCAGTTTCCCTGGCTTCTCAGAGCCACCATGAGAAGCCCCCTGAGGTCACCTGCACAAGTCGAGGGAACCCAGGGTTTCCTGCCTCAACCCGGGAAAGACCTCGAGAGACCTTCTTCAACACGTCTCGAGGCCAGATTCCCCTACCATGGCTCGGGAGCAGTGACGCGCTCCCCCTCGCCACTCGCATGGAGACCCGACTTCCCTGGCGCCCCACGAGAGGCTCACTGACCTCGCCGTCGTACCTCGTGAGAAACCGCACACTGGGGCCGCCGCTCGAGAACAACCCCGAGATTCCCCCGTCATCGAGAGATGAGGGCCTTCGTCTCCTGCATGGCCTAGCGACCAATCTCGCGACCTCTCTCCAAACGCCTCAGGAGGCTTGACTCCCTTGAGTCCACCCAGTGAGCTCCAAGAGATACCCGTCGCGATTCGAGAGCAGAGCGGGGTTCTTTGCTTCCACTCGAGATGAATGCCTGTCTCCCCGGGTGCGTCTGGAATGCAACCCCGAGATCCCTGTCGCCCCTGGAGAGGAACATTGGCTTCTGGACACAAGCCTAGATGAGGTCTATTGGCCCTGCAGTCACTCGAGAGCAATCCCCAGCTTTCCTTCGCAACTCGAATGGAAGATTGGACTTGCCTGGGCCAACACAAGAGGCAGCCTGAATTCCCCGTCGTAACTCGAGAATCCCGCCGTAACTCGAGAAAAACCACGTGGCTCCCCCGTCATCGCAAGATGAAGCCCTTTCCCGCTACAGCGCCTCAGGAGAAGTCCCACGTTAGGAATTGGAGGTCGAAAGGGCACTTGGCACCCTTGATGCGACCCACAAAGTTCCCCGAAATCCCGGTCTCCCTCGAGAGGAACACTGAGGTTTTCCGGCACCCCCTCCTCTGAGCCCTTTCTCCCCTCCTGATCTGGACAGGAGGGTCGACTCCCCTGCTTTGTCTGGAAGGGGTTCCCGACCTTCCGGTCGCACCTCAGGATGAGGCCGGTCTCACGAAGACATTCCAGACGTGGCCTCGTGGGTGGTTCCACATTCCGTAGGACCCCGATTTCCCGGTCCCCTCTTGATAAGAACCCGATGCCCGGACACCTCTCCGAACTCCACCCTGTGAATGAAGTCAACACGAAGGGGCAGTTTTTCCGTGCATCGTTCGGAAAAACCCCAGGTTCCAAATACAGCTCGACAAGCGGCCTCTCTCCCCGGGGACATCTCGAGAGGCAAGCGGAGTTCCATGCCTCAACCCAAGACGAGGCCTGACTCTCCTGTCCCCAGTCTGCAGGGACCCTGCGATCGGAGTCTGAAATCAGAGGTACCCTGCGGTTCCTGCCTCAACTGGAGATGAGGCCCTCTTCCAATGCACCAAACCCAGTGGAGTCCCGAGAGGCCCCTCCCACCTCCAGTTTCCCTGGCTTCTCAGAGCCACCATGAGAAGCCCCCTGAGGTCACCTGCACAAGTCGAGGGAACCCAGGGTTTCCTGCCTCAACCCGAGAAAGACCTCGAGAGACCTTCGTCAACACGTCTCGAGGCCAGATTCCCCTACCATGGCTCGGGAGCAATGACGCGCTCCCCCTCGCCACTCGCATGGAGACCCGACTTCCCTGGCGCCCCACGAGAGGCTCACTGACCTCGCCGTCGTACCTCGTGAGAAACCGCACACTGGGGCCGCCGCTCGAGAACAACCCCGAGATTCCCCCGTCATCGAGAGATGAGGGCCTTCGTCTCCTGCATGGCCTAGAGACCAATCTCGCGACCTCTCTCCAAACGCCTCAGGAGGCTTGACTCCCTTGAGTCCACCCAGTGAGCTCCAAGAGATACCCGTCGCGATTCGAGAGCAGAGCGGGGTTCTTTGCTTCCACTCGAGATGAATGCCTGTCTCCCCGGGTGCGTCTGGAATGCAACCCCGAGATCCCTGTCGCCTCTGGAGAGGAACATTGGCTTCTGGACACAAGCCTAGATGAGGTCTATTGGCCCTGCAGTCACTCGAGAGCAATCCCCAGCTTTCCTTCGCAACTCGAATGGAAGATTGGACTTGCCTGGGCCAACACAAGAGGCAGCCTGAATTCCCCGTCGTAACTCGAGAATCCCGCCGTAACTCGAGAAAAACCACGTGGCTCCCCCGTCGTCGCAAGATGAAGCCCTTTCCCGCTACAGCGCCTCAGGAGAAGTCCCACGTTAGGAATTGGAGGTCGAAAGGGCACTTGGCACCCTTGATGCGACCCACAAAGTTCCCCGAAATCCCGGTCTCCCTCGAGAGGAACACTGAGGTTTTCCGGCACCCCCTCCTCTGAGCCCTTTCTCCCCTCCTGATCTGGACAGGAGGGTCGACTCCCCTGCTTTGTCTGGAAGGGGTTCCCGACCTTCCGGTCGCACCTCAGGATGAGGCCGGTCTCACGAAGACATTCCAGACGTGGCCTCGTGGGTGGTTCCACATTCCGTAGGACCCCGATTTCCCGGTCCCCTCTTGATAAGAACCCGATGCCCGGACACCTCTCCGAACTCCACCCTGTGAATGAAGTCAACACGAAGGGGCAGTTTTTCCGTGCATCGTTCGGAAAAACCCCAGGTTCCAAATACAGCTCGACAAGCGGCCTCGCTCCCCGGGGACATCTCGAGAGGCAAGCGGAGTTCCATGCCTCAACCCAAGACGAGGCCTGACTCTCCTGTCCCCAGTCTGCAGGGACCCTGCGATCGGAGTCTGAAATCAGAGGTACCCTGCGGTTCCTGCCTCAACTGGAGATGAGGCCTTCTTCCAATGCACCAAACCCAGTGGAGTCCCGAGAGGCCCCTCCCACCTCCAGTTTCCCTGGCTTCTCAGAGCCACCATGAGAAGCCGCCTGAGGTCACCTGCACAAGTCGAGGGAACCCAGGGTTTCCTGCCTCAACCCGGGAAAGACCTCGAGAGACCTTCTTCAACACGTCTCGAGGCCAGATTCCCCTACCATGGCTCGGGAGCAATGACGCGCTCCCCTCGCCACTCGCATGGAGACTCGACTTCCCTGGCGCCCCACGAGAGGCTCACTGACCTCGCCGTCGTACCTCGTGAGAAACCGCACACTGGGGCCGCCGCTCGAAAACAACCCCGAGATTCCCCCGTCATCGAGAGATGAGGGCCTTCGTCTCCTGCATGGCCTAGCGACCAATCTCGCGACCTCTCTCCAAACGCCTCAGGAGGCTTGACTCCCTTGAGTCCACCCAGGGAGCTCCAAGAGATACCCGTCGCGATTCGAGAGCAGAGCGGGGTTCTTTGCTTCCACTCGAGATGAATGCCTGTCTCCCCGGGTGCGTCTGGAATGCAACCCCGAGATCCCTGTCGCCCCTGGAGAGGAACATTGGCTCCTGGACACAAGCCTAGATGAGGTCTATTGGCCCTGCAGTCACTCGAGAGCAATCCCCAGCTTTCCTTCGCAACTCGAATGGAAGACTGGACTTGCCTGGGCCAACACAAGAGGCAGCCTGAATTCCCCGTCGTAACTCGAGAATCCCGCCGTAACTCGAGAAAAACCACGTGGCTCCCCCGTCGTCGCAAGATGAAGCCCTTTCCCGCTACAGCGCCTCAGGAGAAGTCCCACGTTAGGAATTGGAGGTCGAAAGGGCACTTGGCACCCTTGATGCGACCCACAAAGTTCCCCGAAATCCCGGTCTCCCTCGAGAGGAACACTGAGGTTTTCCGGCACCCCCTCCTCTGAGCCCTTTCTCCCCTCCTGATCTGGACAGGAGGGTCGACTCCCCTGCTTTGTCTGGAAGGGGTTCCCGACCTTCCGGTCGCACCTCAGGATGAGGCCGGTCTCACGAAGACATTCCAGACGTGGCCTCGTGGGTGGTTCCACATTCCGTAGGACCCCGATTTCCCGGTCCCCTCTTGATAAGAACCCGATGCCCGGACACCTCTCCGAACTCCACCCTGTGAATGAAGTCAACACGAAGGGGCAGTTTTTCCGTGCATCGTTCGGAAAAAACCCCAGGTTCCAAATACAGCTCGACAAGCGGCCTCGCTCCCCGGGGACATCTCGAGAGGCAAGCGGAGTTCCATGCCTCAACCCAAGACGAGGCCTGACTCTCCTGTCCCCAGTCTGCAGGGACCCTGCGATCGGAGTCTGAAATCAGAGGTACCCTGCGGTTCCTGCCTCAACTGGAGATGAGGCCCTCTTCCAATGCACCAAACCCAGTGGAGTCCCGAGAGGCCCCTCCCACCTCCAGTTTCCCTGGCTTCTCAGAGCCACCATGAGAAGCCCCCTGAGGTCACCTGCACAAGTCGAGGGAACCCAGGGTTTCCTGCCTCAACCCGGGAAAGACCTCGAGAGACCTTCTTCAACACGTCTCGAGGCCAGATTCCCCTACCATGGCTCGGGAGCAATGACGCGCTCCCCCTCGCCACTCGCATGGAGACCCGACTTCCCTGGCGCCCCACGAGAGGCTCACTGACCTCGCCGTCGTACCTCGTGAGAAACCGCACACTGGGGCCGCCGCTCGAGAACAACCCCGAGATTCCCCCGTCATCGAGAGATGAGGGCCTTCGTCTCCTGCATGGCCTAGAGACCAATCTCGCGACCTCTCTCCAAACGCCTCAGGAGGCTTGACTCCCTTGAGTCCACCCAGTGAGCTCCAAGAGATACCCGTCGCGATTCGAGAGCAGAGCGGGGTTCTTTGCTTCCACTCGAGATGAATGCCTGTCTCCCCGGGTGCGTCTGGAATGCAACCCCGAGATCCCTGTCGCCCCTGGAGAGGAACATTGGCTTCTGGACACAAGCCTAGATGAGGTCTATTGGCCCTGCAGTCACTCGAGAGCAATCCCCAGCTTTCCTTCGCAACTCGAATGGAAGACTGGACTTGCCTGGGCCAACACAAGAGGCAGCCTGAATTCCCCGTCGTAACTCGAGAATCCCGCCGTAACTCGAGAAAAACCACGTGGCTCCCCCGTCATCGCAAGATGAAGCCCTTTCCCGCTACAGCGCCTCAGGAGAAGTCCCACGTTAGGAATTGGAGGTCGAAAGGGCACTTGGCACCCTTGATGCGACCCACAAAGTTCCCGAAATCCCGGTCTCCCTCGAGAGGAACACTGAGGTTTTCCGGCACCCCCTCCTCTGAGCCCTTTCTCCCCTCCTGATCTGGACAGGAGGGTCGACTCCCCTGCTTTGTCTGGAAGGGGTTCCCGACCTTCCGGTCGCACCTCAGGATGAGGCCGGTCTCACGAAGACATTCCAGACGTGGCCTCGTGGGTGGTTCCACATTCCGTAGGACCCCGATTTCCCGGTCCCCTCTTGATAAGAACCCGATGCCCGGACACCTCTCCGAACTCCACCCTGTGAATGAAGTCAACACGAAGGGGCAGTTTTTCCGTGCATCGTTCGGAAAAAACCCCAGGTTCCAAATACAGCTCGACAAGCGGCCTCTCTCCCCGGGGACATCTCGAGAGGCAAGCGGAGTTCCATGCCTCAACCCAAGACGAGGCCTGACTCTCCTGTCCCCAGTCTGCAGGGACCCTGCGATCGGAGTCTGAAATCAGAGGTACCCTGCGGTTCCTGCCTCAACTGGAGATGAGGCCCTCTTCCAATGCACCAAGCCCAGTGGAGTCCCGAGAGGCCCCTCCCACCTCCAGTTTCCCTGGCTTCTCAGAGCCACCATGAGAAGCCCCCTGAGGTCACCTGCACAAGTCGAGGGAACCCAGGGTTTCCTGCCTCAACCCGGGAAAGACCTCGAGAGACCTTCTTCAACACGTCTCGAGGCCAGATTCCCCTACCATGGCTCGGGAGCAATGACGCGCTCCCCCTCGCCACTCGCATGGAGACCCGACTTCCCTGGCGCCCCACGAGAGGCTCACTGACCTCGCCGTCGTACCTCGTGAGAAACCGCACACTGGGGCCGCCGCTCGACAACAACCCCGAGATTCCCCCGTCATCGAGAGATGAGGGCCTTCGTCTCCTGCATGGCCTAGCGACCAATCTCGCGACCTCTCTCCAAACGCCTCAGGAGGCTTGACTCCCTTGAGTCCACCCAGTGAGCTCCAAGAGATACCCGTCGCGATTCGAGAGCAGAGCGGGGTTCTTTGCTTCCACTCGAGATGAATGCCTGTCTCCCCGGGTGCGTCTGGAATGCAACCCCGAGATCCCTGTCGCCCCTGGAGAGGAACATTGGCTTCTGGACACAAGCCTAGATGAGGTCTATTGGCCCTGCAGTCACTCGAGAGCAATCCCCAGCTTTCCTTCGCAACTCGAATGGAAGATTGGACTTGCCTGGGCCAACACAAGAGGCAGCCTGAATTCCCCGTCGTAACTCGAGAATCCCGCCGTAACTCGAGAAAAACCACGTGGCTCCCCCGTCATCGCAAGATGAAGCCCTTTCCCGCTACAGCGCCTCAGGAGAAGTCCCACGTTAGGAATTGGAGGTCGAAAGGGCACTTGGCACCCTTGATGCGACCCACAAAGTTCCCCGAAATCCCGGTCTCCCTCGAGAGGAACACTGAGGTTTTCCGGCACCCCCTCCTCTGAGCCCTTTCTCCCTCCTGATCTGGACAGGAGGGTCGACTCCCTGCTTTGTCTGGAAGGGGTTCCCGACCTTCCGGTCGCACCTCAGGATGAGGCCGGTCTCACGAAGACATTCCAGACGTGGCCTCGTGGGTGGTTCCACATTCCGTAGGACCCCGATTTCCCGGTCCCCTCTTGATAAGAACCCGATGCCCGGACACCTCTCCGAACTCCACCCTGTGAATGAAGTCAACACGAAGGGGCAGTTTTTCCGTGCATCGTTCGGAAAAACCCCAGGTTCCAAATACAGCTCGACAAGCGGCCTCTCTCCCCGGGGACATCTCGAGAGGCAAGCGGAGTTCCATGCCTCAACCCAAGACGAGGCCTGACTCTCCTGTCCCCAGTCTGCAGGGACCCTGCGATCGGAGTCTGAAATCAGAGGTACCCTGCGGTTCCTGCCTCAACTGGAGATGAGGCCCTCTTCCAATGCACCAAACCCAGTGGAGTCCCGAGAGGCCCCTCCCACCTCCAGTTTCCCTGGCTTCTCAGAGCCACCATGAGAAGCCCCCTGAGGTCACCTGCACAAGTCGAGGGAACCCAGGGTTTCCTGCCTCAACCCGGAAAGACCTCGAGAGACCTTCTTCAACACGTCTCGAGGCCAGATTCCCCTACCATGGCTCGGGAGCAGTGACGCGCTCCCCCTCGCCACTCGCATGGAGACCCGACTTCCCTGGCGCCCCACGAGAGGCTCACTGACCTCGCCGTCGTACCTCGTGAGAAACCGCACACTGGGGCCGCCGCTCGAGAACAACCCCGAGATTCCCCGTCATCGAGAGATGAGGGCCTTCGTCTCCTGCATGGCCTAGAGACCAATCTCGCGACCTCTCTCCAAACGCCTCAGGAGGCTTGACTCCCTTGAGTCCACACAGTGAGCTCCAAGAGATACCCGTCGCGATTCGAGAGCAGAGCGGGGTTCTTTGCTTCCACTCGAGATGAATGCCTGTCTCCCCGGGTGCGTCTGGAATGCAACCCCGAGATCCCTGTCGCCCCTGGAGAGGAACATTGGCTTCTGGACACAAGCCTAGATGAGGTCTATTGGCCCTGCAGTCACTCGAGAGCAATCCCCAGCTTTCCTTCGCAACTCGAATGGAAGATTGGACTTGCCTGGGCCAACACAAGAGGCAGCCTGAATTCCCCGTCGTAACTCGAGAATCCCGCCGTAACTCGAGAAAAACCACGTGGCTCCCCCGTCATCGCAAGATGAAGCCCTTTCCCGCTACAGCGCCTCAGGAGAAGTCCCACGTTAGGAATTGGAGGTCGAAAGGGCACTTGGCACCCTTGATGCGACCCACAAAGTTCCCCGAAATCCCGGTCTCCCTCGAGAGGAACACTGAGGTTTTCCGGCACCCCTCCTCTGAGCCCTTTCTCCCCTCCTGATCTGGACAGGAGGGTCGACTCCCCTGCTTTGTCTGGAAGGGGTTCCCGACCTTCCGGTCGCACCTCAGGATGAGGCCGGTCTCACGAAGACATTCCAGACGTGGCCTCGTGGGTGGTTCCACATTCCGTAGGACCCCGATTTCCCGGTCCCCTCTTGATAAGAACCCGATGCCCGGACACCTCTCCGAACTCCACCCTGTGAATGAAGTCAACACGAAGGGGCAGTTTTTCCGTGCATCGTTCGGAAAAAACCCCAGGTTCCAAATACAGCTCGACAAGCGGCCTCTCTCCCCGGGGACATCTCGAGAGGCAAGCGGAGTTCCATGCCTCAACCCAAGACGAGGCCTGACTCTCCTGTCCCCAGTCTGCAGGGACCCTGCGATCGGAGTCTGAAATCAGAGGTACCCTGCGGTTCCTGCCTCAACTGGAGATGAGGCCCTCTTCCAATGCACCAAACCCAGTGGGGTCCCGAGAGGACCCTCCCACCTCCAGTTTCCCTGGCTTCTCAGAGCCACCATGAGAAGCCCCCTGAGGTCACCTGCACAAGCCGAGGGAACCCAGGGTTTCCTGCCTCAACCCGAGAAAGACCTCGAGAGACCTTCTTCAACGCGTCTCGAGGCCAGATTCCCCTACCATGGCTCGGGAGCAGTGACGCGCTCCCCCTCGCCACTCGCATGGAGACCCGACTTCCCTGGCGCCCCACGAGAGGCTCACTGACCTCGCCGTCGTACCTCATGAGAAACCGCACACTGGGGCCGCCGCTCGAGAACAACCCCGAGATTCCCCCGTCATCGAGAGATGAGGGCCTTCGTCTCCTGCATGGCCTAGAGACCAATCTCGCGACCTCTCTCCAAACGCCTCAGGAGGCTTGACTCCCTTGAGTCCACCCAGCGAGCTCCAAGAGATACCCGTCGCGATTCGAGAGCAGAGCGGGCTTCTTTGCTTCCACTCGAGATGAATGCCTGTCTCCCCGGGTGCGTCTGGAATGCAACCCCGAGATCCCTGTCGCCCCTGGAGAGGAACATTGGCTTCTGGACACAAGCCTAGATGAGGTCTATTGGCCCTGCAGTCACTCGAGAGCAATCCCCAGCTTTCCTTCGCAACTCGAATGGAAGATTGGACTTGCCTGGGCCAACACAAGAGGCAGCCTGAATTCCCCGTCGTAACTCGAGAATCCCGCCGTAACTCGAGGAAAACCACGTGGCTCCCCCGTCCTCGCAAGATGAAGCCCTTTCCCGCTACAGCGCCTCAGGAGAAGTCCCACGTTAGGAAATGGAGGTCGAAAGGGCACTTGGCACCCTTGATGCGACCCACAAAGTTCCCCGAAATCCCGGTCTCCCTCGAGAGAAAACTGAGGTTTTCCGGCACCCCCTCCTCTGAGCCCTTTCTCCCCTCCTGATCTGGACAGGAGGGTCGACTCCCCTGCTTTGTCTGGAAGGGGTTCCCGACCTTCGGGTCGCACCTCAGGATGAGGCCGGTCTCACGAAGACATTCCAGACGTGGCCTCGTGGGTGGTTCCACATTCCGTAGGACCCCGATTTCCCGGTCCCCTCTTGACAAGAACCCGATGCCCGGACACCTCTCCGAACTCCACCCTGTGAATGAAGTCAACACGAAGGGGAAGTTTTTCCGTGCATCGTTCGGAAAAAACCCCAGGTTCCAAATACAGCTCGACAAGCGGCCTCTCTCCCCGGGGACATCTCGAGAGGCACGCGGAGTTCCATGCCTCCACCCAAGACGAGGCCTGACTCTCCTGTCCCCAGTCTGCAGGGACCCTGCGATCGGAGTCTGAAATCAGAGGTACCCTGCGGTTCCTGCCTCACCTGGAGATGAGGCCCTCTTCCAATGCACCAAACCCAGTGGGGTCCCGAGAGGCCCCTCCCACCTCCGGTTTCCCTGGCTTCTCAGAGCCACCATGAGAAGCCCCCGAGGTCACCTGCACAAGTCGAGGGAACCCTGGGTTTCCTGCCTCAACCCGAGACAGACCTCGAGAGACCTTCTTCAACGCGTCTCGAGGCCAGATTCCCCTACCATGGCTCGGGAGCAGTGACGCGCTCCTCCTCGCCACTCGCATGGAGACCCGACTTCCCTGGCGCCCCAGAGGCTCACTGACCTCGCCGTCGTACCTCGTGAGAAACCGCACACTGGGGCCGCCGCTCGAGAACAACCCGAGATTCCCCCGTCATCGAGAGATGAGGCCCTTCGTCTCCTGCATGGCCTAGAGACCAATCTCGCGACCTCTCTCCAAACGCCTCAGGAGGCTTGACTCCCTTGAGTCCACCCAGTGAGCTCCAAGAGATACCCGTCGCGATTCGAGAGCAAAGCGGGGTTCTTTGCTTCCACTCGAGATGAAA